>NW_016107614.1:1243844-1253169 GCF_001604975.1 Cebus imitator | reverse complement strand
TGAGATGGAGTTTTGCTTTTGTCACCCAGGCTGGAGTGCAGTGGTGTGATCTTGGCTCACTGCAGCCTCTACCTCCCAGATTCAAGCAATTCTCCTGCCTCAGCCTCTCAAGTAGCTAGGATTATAGGCACCCATCACCATGCCCGGCTAATTTTGTATTTTTAGTAGAGACGGGGCTTCACCATGTTGGTCAGGCTGGACTCAAACTCCTGACCTCATGTGATCCACCCATCTCCACCTCCCGAAGTGCTGGGATTATAGACGTGAACCACTGTCCCTGGCCAGAGAGAAATTCTTTAGAGACCTGAGTGAGGCAGTCATACAAGGTCTTTGTCATGATACGGTTGCGAGTTGTTCTTTAGTCCCCCAGTGGTTGCACGGCTGGTCAGAACAGGAGCCTGGCAGCCAGGGTGAAGGAGACTAAAGAAGAAGAAAATGGGGCAATCTGTGGGTACCCCAGCTAGTGTTTAATTTAAAAATGACCCCTGCACCCTACACTGCAGACTGTGTTCAGACATTTATGCAGACCTGACTTTGTCAATGCAGAATGAAGACCAGTGTCTCATAGGAGGCCAGTGGGCCCAGGGGCAGGGCGCCCATCAGACCTTACAGGGTCTGATTCAACTCATGGGGCCTCAGCCTGTCCTGCCGGCCTGTACACTCTACCCAGCCTGACTCCAGGCTGTAGCTGCTTCTGTACCTTCCACTGGAATGCTTCCTCCCTCACCCTCTTTCAAGGCCAGGTTCACAATGTCATTCCTCCTCCAGGAAGTTCACCAGATTTGTTCCTTCCTTCCTTTGCTTCCCCAGGCCTTCTGAATCTCCTTTATGCCACTTTCTGCTTGTCCAGTGGTGGGGTCATTCGGTCATTCATTCATTCATTCATTCAACTCACACAGGAGGAAGCATGGGGTGTAACTGTGAGGGAGAGATCAGGGCCCTCCATTGGAGGGGCTGACCTTCTGAGAGATACAGAGAAGTGAGAAAACGGTGGCAGAATTGGAGCAAACGTGCCTTAGGAAAACAAGGGGTGTGGTAGGGACTCGGGGAGCCCCGTTTAGTTAGTTCAGCAGGGCAGGCCTCTCTGAGGAGGTGCTCTTTAAACCTTGAGACATGCTTTAAGGTAATTAGAATGTCACCCTCATTTTCTCAGCCCCTCGAGTGCCCAACAGGATCTTAAACACAGTGGGTACGCAGGAATTGTGTGTTGAAATGAATCTGGGCCATGACCCTTTTGTCTGGGCCTAAGCACCCTGGTAATCATCACCCTCTTCTGCCTTAGGGCTCCCCAGCCCCACCTCCAGCTGTCATTTGACCATGAAGAGTTGGGTTACCTTGGGGGTGGGGTGGCAGGGGCTGCTCCCAGGCCAAGCCCATTAGCACCAGGGGTAGGATAGCTAGAGAGCAGGGCGACATGCATACATCTTGGAGGCTGCGTGCGACCTGTACTCTTGCACCTGGATTCTTGATCAGAAATCCCTCACTTCCCCGTCACCCTCATTATTGCAGAAGGAAACTGAGGCCTAACGCTTGTATGCCACCTCTCCATCCTGCAGCAGCAGAGGCCGAAGCAGGGCAGGCCACTGTATGTGGAGAGGGTGAGGTAGGAAGTCTGAAAGGAGGGTGAGGGGAGGAGGGTGAGGCTTGTTCCCATTTGGCCCTCCCAGCCAGCACAGCCTATTTCCAGAGTCCTTGTCACATAGGGTCAGAACTGGACATGGCCTTGGAGATGAGCTAACCCGGCTCCCACCCCTGAAGTAGAAGCAGAGAGGAGGCCTGGCCGTTCAGGGTGTGTGCTCTCAAAAGACTCTTTTTTTTTTTTTTTTTTTTTTTTTTTTTTTTTTTGAGGCAGGGTGTCTCTCTCTCTCTCTCTTGTCCAGGCTGGAATAAAGAGGCACAATCTCAGCTCACTACAGCCTCCACCTCCCAGGTTCAAGCGAGTCTCAAGTAGCTGGGACTACAGGCGTGCACCACCACACCTGGCTAATTTTTGTATTTTAAGTAGAGATGTTAGTAGCCATATTGGCCAGGCTAGTCTTGAACTCCTGGCTTTGAGCAATCCTCCCGCCTTGGCCTTCCAAAATGCTTGGATGACAGGTGTGAACCACTGTGCTCAGCCCCAGCAGACTTTCCACATACCTCTGCTCTGGCATGCACCAGTTCACCTACTTGTTTCACTTTGTCTTTAAAATTTATGTATATTGGCTAGACACAGTGGCTCATGCATGTAGTACCTGTACTTTAGGAAGCTGAGGCAAGAGGATCCCTTGAGGCCAGGAGTTTGAGACCAACCTGGGCAACATAGTGAGACCTCATCCCTATTTTATTTTTAAAAAATTAAAAATTAAATTTAAAGATTTACATATGTTATATATTATACATTTGTATGTTTTTTAAAATGTGCCACAGAGTAACAGATGACAAGGATTTCCTAAATTATACATTCAAATATATTCAAAATAGCGAGCATGAACATATGTATGAGAAAACTAAGAGGGATCCTTGCGTATCGTTTGTGTGATTCAGCTCCAGCCCAGACGGTGATATGAGCTCGTCTGATCAGGAGCTTGTCATGCTCGTCTGGACATCTACCGTGCCTGGCACTGGTAAATGCCAGTGAATGTTTTATGAATGACTGTGGGAATGATCTGAGCAGTTTCTACTTTAGCAGGGTTTCTGTGGGCTTATGAGAGACTCTTTTCTCTGAGTCTCAAAGCTTTTTTTGCACAGAATCTGGTAAGCCTTCTGTGGTATACGTGTGTGTGAGTGTGTTATTGCACATATGGTTTGCTTTGCAGTTTGGGGCCGGGGCTGGGATTTGGGGAAGGCTAGGATCTTGCCTTAGCTGTCTTTGTGGCCCTCACGAGCCCTGCACAGATCTTTCCACAAAGTGGATGTGAATTAAGTCTTAGAGCTGGAATAGGCCCTGGAAACCATGTTATTGATCGGCGGCCCCAGGGAGAGGACCTGCCCAGGTCACATGGTGCATCAGGGCCATGCCTGGCAGTGCTCCTGTTGTCCTGGGCCTGAGGTGTCCCAGTTCAGGCAGTTGAGTTGGGTGCTGCCCAGGGAGTGAAGGTTGTCTGACAGCACAAGCGGGTTTCTCCGAGAGGCCTGGGTTGGGCAGTGCCAAGTAGGAGCTCACATGTCCTCTGGAGCCTGGGGTTTCTGGAGGTGTCGGGAGGAATGGGCAGGTGAACAACAACCCCAACTCCGAACAGCTCCACTTTACCTGCCTCAGATAGGCCTCTTTCGAAGGTTTTCACTCTTTGAAAAAAGAGTTTTGGGCTGGGAGCAGTGGCTCACACCTGGAATCCCAGCCCTTTAGGAGACTAAGGCAGGAGGATCACTTGAGCCCAGGAGTTTAGGACCAGCATGGGCAACAAAAGGAGAGACTCTTTCTCTACAAAAATTTAAAAATTAACTGGGTGTGGTGATGCACACCTGTGATCCCAGCTACTCAGGAGGCTAAGGTAGGAGAATTGCTTAAGCCCAGGAGGTCGAGGCTGCAGTGAGCTGTGATTGTGCCACTGCACTCCAGCCTGGGCGACAGAGAGAGGCCCAATCTCAAAAACAACAACAAAAAAAAAATTTTTGCTGTTTTAAAAAAAAAGTTCAAGACTTGTTGTTAACACCCAAACCAGGCCTCACCTGCCTATTCCCTCAAGCCTTTCTTAGAGGAGGGGACAGCCTGCATGGAGAAAAGTGGGGCTGGATGAGGAGAACCTCTCTTTGTTTAGTTGGGGGTCCTGCTCTTATGGCCTGGCAGGAGGCTGGGATGTGATATATGGGAGAACAGGAGGCCCTGCCTCTCCCTGCTCCCTATGTAGACGCCAGGGCCAATGCCTACAGGCTGCTCTGTCACTGTTAGCTCCCTTCCTTCCAGATCCACCTCCTTAAGCATTGCCAAATCAAATAGCTGGGATGCCTGTGCAGCCCGTGAGGCCCTTCCACACAACATTCCCAGAGGGCTGGACACAGCCAAAGCCTCTGACCATTTCTACCCCCTCTCCTGAGGGACTGCCACCTCCCATGTGGAACCTTCTCTGAGGAAGGGGGAGGGGCATGGCACCCAGGGTTGGGGTCATCGCCTCTCCAGAAATCTGGATCCTGTTACCCTCCTGCAGAAGGAGCGAGGAGGCTCTGTTCACTGAAGTCTTGTTTTTTTCACACTGTTTTATGGGTTTTTGTTTTATATTTTGCAGAAACTTCAAATAACTCAGCTAGACTGTACACAGAATAGGACTCCTTAGTAAGTGTTGGAAATGAAATTAGATGGAAAGAGGTTCATTCATTGATTCATTTTAGAACTGGTTCCTGAGCATCAGCTAGAATCCCTCCCATGTTCTGAGCACTTATGACCTACTAGGCTCTTGACACTCAGTTGACACTGTATCTTGTGGGGGTCAGGATGGGAGCTCCAGAGCCAGCCCACCACCCAGCTGCGTGGCCTTTGGATTAGATGATTTAATACATATGAAGTGTTTAGAAGAGTGTCTGCCATATGATAAGCACTTAATACATGTTAACAGTTCTTGTTAATGTCATTCTTATTACTGTAGTGCTCATGGTACTCCTGTAAGGTACAGTTATTATCCCCATTTTCTAGATACGGAAACTGAGGTTCTCAGAGGTTGGATAACATGCCTAAGTCATGCACATAAGTGGCAGAGCCAGGGTTCTACCTCAGGTCTGGCATCTGAGGCTTCTGGCAACCAACCGGTACTGCTTATCTAGTTCTAGGCTAGGAGCTGGTCATCTAGACGTCAGCACGAAGGAGACCACGTGCTGCCTTGAGGAACTCACAGCCTGCCATGGAGGCTGACATGGGCACTGCCGACTCAATTTCTGGAGGGACCATGTGGCTTAGACCCCAGCCAGGCTGTGTAGGTGGCAGAGTAGGACTGCTCAGTGGTGTCAGCTAGACCTTGTGTCCTGGGCTGGAGGCAGTGCTGCTTCTCTGCCTGTCAGCTGTGTGTGTCACCAGGGGTTAGTCTCTGCCCTGGAGAGGTGGTAGGCAGGACGGAGTCTGGAACAGGCATTGGGCTGGGAGTGAGAGAACCTGAAACCGTTCACAAGATTCCTGTCATTGCCTCAGTGTCCTCATCCGTAAAAGGGGAGCAGTCATATTTACCACACAGGGTTGCTACAAGGATTAAGTGAAATAAAATTTGTAAAATAAATTTCTTGCCAGGCACAATGGCTCATGCCTGTAATCCCAGCACTTTGGGAGGCTGAGGCAGGAGGATTACTTGAGCCCAAGAATTTAAGACCAGCCTGGGCAACACAGGTAGACCCCATCTCTACAAAAAATTAAAAAATTAGCCAGGCGTGGTGATACATGCCTATAGTCTCAGCTACTTTGGGTGAGGTGGCTCACGCCTGTAATCCCAGCACTTTGGGAGGCCGAGGCGGGTGGATCACCTGAGTGAGGCCAGGAGTTTGAGACCAGCCTGACCAACATGGTGAAACCCCGCCTCTACTAAAAATACAAAAATTAGCCAGGTATGGTGGTGGGCGCCTGTAATCCTAGCTACCTGGGAGGCTGAGGCAGGAGAATCACTTGAACTAGGGAGGCAGAGGTTGTAGTGAGCCAAGATGAGCCATTGTACTCCAGCCTGGATGACAAGAGTGAAACTCCATCTCAAGAAAAAGAATCAGAGAGGACCTGGGTCTACCTCCCAACTCCACCCCCTCACAAGTGTGACCTGGAGCAGCTGAATCCCGGCCTCCTTTTCATTCTTAAAGCCACCTCTCTATGTTCCAAAGCCTCTGAGTTGTCTTCCCTCCCAGCCCTGCCGCTCGCTAATAAGTTCCTGAAGGAGCTGTGGCTGTTCCAGTTGGGGGCCAGGCTGAGGGAGGTGCCCCAACCAAGCCCGCCACCCAGGCCTGGCAGCTGGTGGTGGGCAGGATGTGTCCTCTAGCAGCCCAAGGGATGGAGGGATGGGCTTTACCTGCCCACGGTCCCAGGTTATGGTGGGAGCAGCAGGTTCCCCTCCCGACCAGTCTAGCAAGTCAGTTTTGTTGGCCTGTGAGTCACACTAGCACTGATGAGTCAGGTTTTTCCCTTCTTCGTGCCCAGAGCAGCTGGGGAGGGAGTCGGGGGTGTCTTAGGAAACAGGACCACCTCCCTCTGCTCTCCCACTCATCCCCTTGCCTTGGAGCTGCTCATTTTCTATCCGGAGGGCTGTGGCTCGGCCATGGAGAAAGAGGTCTTCCTGTCCCCACCAAAGAGGGTGTCTGGTCACCGGCCACACTGGGCAGGAAAGACCAGGCCCCAGGCTGAGTTTAGTCAGGAGATGAAGGAAGGAGAGGAAGGTAGCAGTCCTGGGCTGTCTGACTCCTTTCTACAAAGTGGGATTATCCTCTGGGCAGGACAGCGAGGTTTCCCCAAACAGAGGGTCCCCTGAGCCATCTCCTTGCCTTTTGACCAGCCTGGCTATAAGGGCTGTCCATACGGTCAGCCTCAGGCAGGCATAGGATTCTCCTGCAGCACCCTGCCAGACCTTCCAGAGGCCTCATTAAACCCAGCCGTAGCAGCCAGCCTGCTGGGCAACCTCGTTCTAGATCAGCACTTCTCGGCCCTGGCCTTATGTTGGAATCACCTAGAGAGCTTTTAAACCTCTCTGCTGTTCCCAGACTCCAGAGCAAGGAAGTCAGAATCCCATGGAGCAGGCCCCAGGCAACCACGTTTTTGGTAGACCTCACTGGATTGCCTCTCAAGAGCCTGCTCTCCTGGAGGTGACAGTGAAGTTGTAAGTACAGCACAACACCCAAGGAACAGTCACGCTGGAGTGTAATGTGGACCCCGAGGGTCAGAAGAGACACATGGGGAGAGGGGGGCATCTGGTGGGAAGAGGGCTTCAGTCCTGCATCCTGACCAGGCATGGCTTGGGAAGGAAACCAGGGAGGATGCCGGCCTGACAGTGCTGGTGAGTCATGGGCCAAAGAGGAGGAAGGGGAAGGAATGAGTCAGGCACAGCTGCCTGCACGGCCCGGGCCTGGCTTGGGAGGAGAATGAACATGCTTCTCTGTTGATCCACAAGCCCAGTGCTGTGGTCCTGAGCTGTGCTGTGCCACATGAAGGAGCAGGGGAGCCTTGAAAATATGGGGTTCCCATCTTTTCAGGGATTGAGCATCTGTGTGTGCACATCACACTTTGCACAGAAACTCCCTGGAGTGTTTTGGCATCTCTGTAAGGGAGACATGAGTGGCATTCGCATTTGGCAGATGTGCTTGGAGAGAGGAAGCCCTGTGCCCTGGGTCACACAGCAGGTCCTGATGGAAATGGACCCAGGTCTTCTGACCCCAAGTTTGCCCCACTGAAGACACAGACCTGAAAGACAGAAAGACAGTAGCCTAGAGCCTGTTGCTGGGGCATGGACTAAATGAACTATAGGGCTTGCCAGAATTAGGAGCCACAACCAGGGTGAAAATTATGGGGTCTTTTCTAGCTCCATCCCCAACAGTTGTGGGCAGACTTGCTGTAGTGTTTGTTGTGGAGCAGGGGGCCGGTGCTCAGATGGAGTATGTGGGAGCCCGGTGGGGCCTGGTGCTGGATGGGCCACACCTGCACTGTTAGGTTAGTTGAGACGAGGATGAGTGAGATGGCAAAGAATCTGGAGAAAGGCCCAGCTCAGTAGCTTATGCCTGTAATCCCAGCACTTTGGGAGGCCGAGGCAGGCAGATCACCTGAGGTCAGGAGTTTGAGACCAGCCTGGCCAACATGGTGAAACCCCGTATCTACTAAAAAAAAATTAAAAATACAAAAATAGCCGGGTGTTGTGGCGGGTGCCTGTAATCCCAGCTACTCAGGAGGCTGAGGCCGGAGAATTGCTCGAACCTGGAAGGTGGAGGTTGCAGTGAGCCGAGATCATACCATTGCACTTCAGTCTGGGGGACAAGAACAAGACTCTGTCTCAAAAAAAAAAAAAAAAAAAGTGGAATCTGGAGAAACTGTGGAAGGGGATCTTCAGCCTGGAGAGTAGAAAAGTGTCAGATAACGCCATTGAAGAGGCTACAACTTGTTCTGTTATTCCAGAGAGTGGAACGGTTGGATTTCAGATCAAAATAATAATGTTAATAATAATGACAACAGCGACTGCAGTTGTCTCTTGAACAATGCAGGGTTAGGAATGCCGACCCCTGTGCGGTGGAAAAATCCATGTCAAACTTTCAGCTCCCCAAAAACTTAGCTACTGATAGGCTACTTGTGATCAGAAGCCTTACTGATAACATGAAGAGTTGATTAACATATATTTTGTATGTTATGTGAATTATATACTGATTCTTACAGTCAAGTAAGCTAGAGAAAAAAATAAATGTTATTAAGCAAATCATGGCCTGGTGCAGTGGCTCATGCCTGTAATCCCAACACTTTGGGAGGCCGAGGCAGATCGCTTGAGCCGAGGAGTTTGAAACCAGCCTGGGCAACATAGTGAGACCCTGTCTTTAAATAATAAATAAATAAAATATCTTACTAATTAAGTGCAGAGTAGTAAAAAAAAATATGAAAAAAAAGAAATAAATAAAATCATAAGAGAAAATATATCTACTATTCATTAAGTTGAAGTGGATCATCATAAAGGTCTTTGTCTTCATGTTGAGTAGAGTGAGGAGGAGGAAAGGGAGGGGTTGGTCTTGCTGTCTCAGTGGCAGAGGTGGAAGAAAATTCAAACCCATGTTGTTCAAGGGTCAACTGTATGATGACAGTAATAAGTACCTACTCTCCGGCCAAGCATGGTGGCTCACACCTGTAATCCTAGCGCTTTGGGAGGCCAAGATGAGAGGATCACTGGGGGCCAGGAGTTTGAGACCAACCTGGTCAACACAGCGAGACCCCCATCTCTAAAAAAGTTAAAAAAAAAAAAGACCTACTCACTACTCTGTAGTAAGTATAGGGCTGGGTGTGTGTGTGTGTGTGTGTGTGTGTGTGTGTGTGTCTGTGTCTGTGTCTGTGTCTGTGTGTCTGTGTCTTAAGCAAGAGCCTGTGGGGCTTGGTGCTAGGATGTAGCTTGGGCTGTCAGGTTATTTATTATGTGTAATACTATGTAACATATGTGTTAGGTGATTTATTATGGATAATCTTCTTGATTATATTTGTGTGTATCTCCAATTCCCCTAATCTCCCTTAGATGTGTGGCTGAGAACACTCCTTACCTCCCAGAAGAGACTAGAAAGCTTAAGGCATTTGCCCAAGGTCACTTAGTTCATTAATTAATGATGGCGCTCCCAGGTCTGCCTGAGGACAGAGCCTGTGCCTTCAGCACCAGTGTGTCTGTTCCAGGCCTGCCATGTAGCTCAGTAAAGGGTAACTATAATTACT
>NW_016107614.1:1237899-1242625 GCF_001604975.1 Cebus imitator | reverse complement strand
TCTCTCAGGAAACAGCTGTCGGGTCTGGGACAAATCACGTCACCTTTCAGCCTCGGTTTCCTTGTCTGTAAACTAAAGTGGCTATGGCAGAGGACTTTAAGGTCACTCCCAGCCTCAGGACCGCCATACTCTAGGGGACAGGCCCCCTTGGAGTGGTGCATGTCTGAGCCCTCATGGCAGTTGATACCCAGTGGGATGGAGTCCCAGAGTCAGAAGTCAGGCTGTGCCGTTCAGCCTCCAGGCCCCTGGCTGCCATGCCGGTGCCCGTTGGGTCCTCCTCCTTGCCAGCTGTGAGGGAGGTTGGACTGCTATGTCCAGCAGTGAAAGGCACAGTGGGCCAAGACCTGCCTCCCTTTCCTGGAGTCTTGAGGTAGCAAAGGAAGCCAGCCAGATACAGGAGACCTTTCTAGCAACCTCTGGGGAGTTCCTGTTTTATTTATTAGCCGCCATCTTCCCTCTTCTGCCCCAGGAAAAGTGCTGACCCTACGCTGTGCAGCCAGCCCAGGGAGGCGGGCATCCATCAAGCCCACTCTTTGTCCCTGTTGAGCTTGACCTCGTTTAACCCCTGCATTCTCCTGCATTGCGAAATAAAGACCAAGACATCCTTACAGCAGGAGTTTTCATTTTTCAAAATCACAGCAACTTTATGAAAAAAAAAAAAAAAAGGTAACCTTTAATTGTGTAAAGCATTACTGACTCGGCCTGGTTACCAATGACAATAGCTACTGTCTTTTCAGCACTGGGCAGAGTGGTCTCACTTAATCCTTACAGCAATCCCATGAGGTGGGAGTTACGTACTCTTTTTACAGATGGAAACACCAAAGCTTAGGATGATGAGGTCATCTGCCCATGGTCATAAAGGTGGTCAGCAGCCAAAGAGAACCCCCTACTGTCCACCTCTGAAGTCCACATGCGAGTAGCCAGATTGCAGAGAGAGGCTACAGTGTCTCTTTATGCACACATAATTATCCATGATCCAAGTTGCCAGAAAGCGCATGTAATCAGGGTTCGCTCCAGAGCTGCTAACGTGGGAACTGCTCAGGTCCAAGCCAGGACTCTGGCTGCACTTGGGAGCAAACGCGTCAGTACGTGGTGAAGATGGGAATGTGTTGACTACAGGGAAGGAACACAGGTATTTAAAACAAGGAGAAGTTTGGTAATTTCCCAAACACCTGTGTCTACTCCACTTGTGAAGTACAGTATTCTCTCCAAACCGGCCTCAGAAAACATGTTAGTGGCGTGGCAGGATGGAACCCTCGAGTTAGGCTGGGCACAGCAGCTCACGCCTGTAATCCCAACACTTTGGGAGGCCGAGGCAGGCAGAGCACTTGAGGCCAGAAGTTTAAGACCAGCTTGGCCAACATGGCAAAACCCTGTCTCTACTAAAAATACAAAAATAAGCCATGGTGGCACATGCCTGTAGTCCCAGCTACTTGGGAGGCGGGGGCAGAAGAATAGCTTGAAGCTGGGAGGTGGAGATTGCAGTGAGCCAAGATCATGCCATTGCACTCCAGCCTGGGCAACAGAGCGAGACTGTGTCAAAAAAACAAACAAAACCCCTAGAGTTAGATCCTAAGGATTTAGGGGCTCTGTAATTGAGACCAGATAGGCCAGTTTTCCTCCAGAGATGGGTCAGGAAATAGCTGGTCAATGCCCAGCTCTGGGAGACCACCCTTCCCCCAGCCTGGCCAGATGTGGCCAGGGCCCCCAGGCTGGACTCACAGACCCGAGAGCAAAAAAAGGCCTGCTCTCCCTGAGCCCAGCCAGGCGGCCGACACTGTGAATGTGAACGTTGTATGCAGCACCGTGAAAGCACGCCCTGTCTCCTCATGCATGTGTGCCCCCTTGTCTGTATCTGTGGCTTCCTGGGCACTAAGGCCTTGAGTAGGTCTGTTTCTCTTGGCTGCGCTTTTGTCTCTTCCATGGCCACAGAGAATCCACAGAGGATCTGGGCCCTTCTCCTCCAGCAGGTTTCCTCACTGTCCACCTACCACAGTGACTGGTTTTGTCCCTCCTGGACTCCCACCTCCACCCACTCTCTTTCTTCCTGCCTCTTCCTATTCAGGGAGGCTTGTTCACAAAACAGTCCTCTGTTCCCCCTTTGCAAGGGTTTCTTGCAGGCAGCTCTGTCTGCTCTCCCATCTGATCTGTGCCTCCCCTCTTCAGCTCCTCTTTTCCTAAACTGCCTGCCCATCTCACTTGCCCGTGCAGCATGCCAGGCGTTGACCCTGCCTCTAGGTTCCAGAAGATGAACTGGAAGAGGTCCCAGCCCCAGGCAGACAAGCAAGATCATTGCAGAGAATTTCAGTTGCCCTGGGCTGGTCATCATCCTAGAGCCGAGAACAGGGCTCCCAGGGGTGCCACCCTGCCTTGATCCTTCAGCTCTGCTCAGGACCACCTGGGACCCACTGCACCCCCAGAGATGCCCGCTAGGAAGCCTGGCCTGTTACTTAGCAACTGGCTCCACCCCTTTCCCTCCCTGAGCTGGCGCCTGAGGGAGTGAATGAGGAGGAAAAGTCCACAGGCTTGTAAAGAAGCCACCAAATACCAGAGTGTGCGAGGCCCCGGCTGACCAGAGCTGGACCAGCACTTTCCCTTCAAAAGTTACCCAGGCTCGGAGGGTTATCTCGGCTAAGTCTGACTATAAATATCGTGCTTCCTGAAGGGATTACCTGGGCTCCCTGTCCCCTGGCTGCACCCTCCCCACCTGGGCTGATCCTTCTTCTGGGGCCCTGTGTTCTTCCTGACCTCTTCTTCCCTTTGCCAGGTGGGGCACTGCAGAATACCTGTGTTTCAGCTGTGACTGCTGGGGTGGGAGGGGAGAAAGGAGAGATTCGAGTTTGTATCCTGGCCAGAGGACCCTTACTGGCCAGGCTGCTGGGACAGGGAGGCTCTTGTTCCTGCCTTCTCCCGCCTGGTGTGAGAGCCCTGTCTCCCAGACTAGTCTGAGCAAGCCCAGACTTGTCACATAATCGGCACTTCTGGGAAGGACACTGTTGGCTCCATCCCTGGAGTAAGGGCCTGGGGACAGAACTTGGTAACCGAGTGTGGAACAGCTTGGGGATTGCCACAGGTAAAAATAGGGCTGTCTCCTGGCTTGGGTGGCCTGACGGGGGAAATCTCTGCTCCCTTGGCTGGTCTTAGATTTGGCGTCACATCCCAGCAGCTCAGTCCCTGAAGTCATAATAATGATCTCCTGGGGTCTGAGGTCAAGAAGTGAAGGAGGAGCCACCTGACTTGTGTCCCTTCAGACCTCTCCCCTGCTTCTGGCTGCCTACCCACTGCTGCAGTGAGCCGTAACTCCTCCACGCCTCCCCACCTGCTCATGGCGCCTTTATCAGTTTTATTCCCAATTCAGCAGATACTTGCTGAGAACCTCACTGGGCCAAGTACTTTGTGAGGCAGTGGGATCTATTCAGCCAGCGTCTGCCATCCTTCCTTGTCATTCTGTAATCTCCTCTTCCGTGTATCCATCCTGAATTCAGCAGTGTGAATCGAATGGTGGGAGTAAACACACACACACACACACACTGTCACACACTCATAGATGCACACCAGCTCTGGGCAACTTGGAGAGGACTTTAGTGTTCTGTCTCCCACTGTCCTTTCGGGACCCTCCCTTGGGGGTGGTATCACCAGACACCATTCATTATCGAGGCCAAACCACAGCATCTACCATCATTATCCTCTCCAGCCCAGACGTGGTGCCCTCTTGCTCTCTTCCCGCTCCAGGTCAGCTCCCAGCAGCAGCTCTGGGGATTAGGCATTGAACTGTTTTTGTTAAGGTGTGGCTGGGCATGCCATTTCCACTCCTGTTTTGCTGTGTGTCTTTTTTTTTTTTTTCCTTAAAACAGAGTCTCACTCTGTCACCCAGGCTGGAGTGCAGTGGCTCAGTCTCAGCTCACTGAAACATCCGCCTCCCGGGTTCAAGTGATTCTCCTGCCTCAGCCTCCCTAGTGCCTGGGATTACAGGTGCCCGCCATTATGCTCAGCTAATTTTTGTATTTTTAGTAGGGACAGCATTTTGCCATGTTGGCCAGGCTGGTCTCGAACTCCTGACTTCAAGTGATCCACCCACTTCAGCGTGGGATTACAGGCATGAGTCACTGCACCCGGCCTTACACATAGCTTCTTAAATCAGATCAAGTACATACCCCAGCCCAGCCCTATAACTGTTTCCTTGCGTGTGAGGTGGGCCCTGAGAATCTTTTGAATTAGCACCCCAGGAGATCCTAATATGGGGGAGATCCGACAACCCTTTGGGACCCCAGCCTTTGCCTCTATACGCAGACACATACATTCTCTGCTCAGTCACAAATGTTGGTGGGGCATGGTGGCTCACACCTGTAATCCTAGCACTTTGGGAGGTCGAGACAGGAGGATCCCTTGAGCTCCAGGAGTTCGAGACCAGCTGAGGCAACATAGAGAGACCCCCATCTCCATTAAAAAAAAAAAAAAGTTGCCAGGCGCAGTGGTTCACACCTAGAATCCCAGCACTTTGGGAGGCCGAGGCGGGTGGATCATGAGGTCAAGAGATCGAGACCATCCTGGTCAACATGGTGAAACCCCGTCTCTACTAAACATACAAAAAAAATTAGCCGAGCATGGTGGCACGTGCCTGTAGTGCCAGCTACTCGGGAGGCTGAGGCAGGAGAATTGCTTAAACCCAGGAGGCGGAGGTTGCGGTGAGCCGAGATCGCGCCATTGCACTCCAGCCTGGGTAACA
>NW_016107614.1:1236252-1237424 GCF_001604975.1 Cebus imitator | reverse complement strand
AAAAAAAATTAATTAAAAAAAAAAAGTTTAAGCAAACAAAAATGTCTTTTGCTGTCCTCTGCCACCACAGTCCTGGGAACCCATGCTTTTGTGGGTGTGTTGCCCTGCTGCCTCCTCATGCAGGTTGTGTACCTTTGCCAGCTTCCTGAAGAACAGGGACCATTTCTGTTACTCTGTCTTTGATCTGAAGCTTGTCTAGGACAGGTGGAGATGTAAGTAGACGCTACTAAATGCTCCTGCTGCTGAAACGGGCAGAGCTGCCCGGGCCCTGGGCAAAGCCGCCAGGAGCTGTCAGTAACTGATACCCTACAGGCTGTGGGCTTAGCAAGTCACCACCACCATCGGCTCCCCACACTCTTCCCACTTTTCCGTGGCTGCTCCCCAGAGCTCCAAGTATCCTCTTTATTAACAACTTTCATGGTATTCTTAGTATTAAAGTAGTAAGTTCTTATTGTAGAAAACTTGGAAAATATAAGCCAAGAAGAAATCATTGGTAACTGCCAATGAAATATCACCACTGTTTACATTTTGATGTAAATCCTTCCAGCCTTTTAATTTTTTTATTTTAAAGACCAGGTCTTACTCTGCTGCCCAGTCTGGAGTATAGTGGTGTAATCATAGCTCACTGCAGCCTTGACCTTCTGGGCTCAGGTGATCTTCCCGCCTCAGTCTCCCAAAGTGCTGGGATTATAGGTGTGAGCCACTGTACTTGGTGGCCCTCCAGTCTTTTTAAAATTCTACAGCTGAGCGCTTTGGGAGGCTGAGGAAGGAGGATTGCTTGAAGCCAGGAGTTTGAGACCAGCCTGGGCAACATGGTAAGACCCCATTTCTACAAAAAAAAAATTTTTATTACAATTAAATGACTGGATAATTAAATTTTTTAAAAATTATAATTATACACACTTTTTTTGTTTTTAAATTTTATATTCTTTTTGTTTTTTGTTTTTTATTTTTTTAGATAGTCTTGCTCTGTCACCAGGCTGGAGTGCAATGGCACGATCTCAGCTCACTACAACCTCTGCCTCCCAGAGGGTTCAAGGGATTCCCCTGCCTCAGCCTCCCAAGTGCTGGGACTACAGGTGCATGCCCCACCATGCTTGGCTAGTTTTTTGCGTTTTAGTAGAGACGGGGTTTCATCATGTTGGCCAGGATGGTCTCGATCTCCTGACCTC
>NW_016107614.1:1233531-1236037 GCF_001604975.1 Cebus imitator | reverse complement strand
TAGAGACGGGGTTTCACCGTGTTGACCAGGATGGTCTTGATCTCTTGACCTCGTGATCCACCCGCCTCGGCCTCCCAAAGTGCTGGGATTACAGGCTTGAGCCACCGCGCCCGGCGTTACACTTTTTTTTTTTTGAGACGTAGTGTCTCTGTGGCCCAGGCTGGAGTGCAATGATGTAATCTTGGCTCACTATACCCTCTGCCATCTCAGTTCAAGCAATTCTCCTGCCTCAACCTCCCACATATAGGACTACAGGTGTGTACCACCATGCCTGCTAATTTTTGTATTTGTGTAGAGACTGGTTTTTGCCATGTTGTCCTGCTCCGTCACCCAGGCTGGAGTGCAATGGCACCATCTCAGCTCACTGCAACCTCCGCCTCCTAGGTTCAAGTGATTCTCCTGCCTCATCCTCCTGAGTAGCTGGGATTATAGGCATGTACCACCATGCCTGGCTATCTTTGAAAGTAAATGAAATTAATATGTTTATCATCAACTTGTACACATACTTAGATGAAAAACTTCCTTTTCTGTGTTTTTACGTATCAGTGGCTAAGATTGTAAGCACTCGTGTGTAGAGCTGCAAATGTCTGGGCATGTTTCTTATACATGCTTACCCCTGGGCCTGGAGAACTTGGTGAGATATTTTTGTGCAGCATTTGACCCACCGATGAAGAGAACCAACACCAGCCCGGAGGTGCTGCGGCTGCCCTCTGCTGGCTCTGAAGTGCAGTGATGACTGAGAAGGCAATGGTTGGGCTCCTGGGGCCGTCAGCTTACATTAACCCTGCCTGCCCCCTGCTCCCCACCAGCCCATTCTAAGGTTTTCAGCCCCAGAGACCCTACCTGGAGGGTGACGAGTTTGTCACCGCTGTATCCTGGGTCACTTGGAGAGGCTCACTCCTAGTGTGCTCATTAGTAGGGGAGAAGGGTAGAAATGACTGCTAGCAAAGGTGGCTGCTGTTGAGTAGCAAGGAGGGGACCCTGAAGGCTGCTCTGGGGGAGCTCCGGAGGTTTGAGAGCCAAGGCAGCATTCCTCAGGCACGTGTGTGGACTTTGAAAGGGGCCACCATGGAGCTGTGTTTATTTTAAAGGTCAGTTCTTTAGTCTTGTCGAGAGAGAATGAGATGCATGGACACAGTTGTAGCTCAGGTGTCCTTGGAGTCCCGGTCCAGCAACCTTACTTGTTGGGCACATAGCCCAAAGGTGAATATTTCATTTTTTTGTTTGTTTTTGTTTTGGGTTTTTTTTTTTGTTTTTTTTTGAGATGGAGTCTCACTCTGTCGCCCAGGCTGGAGTGCAGTGACATGATCTCGGCTCACCACAACCTCTGCCTCCAGGGTTCAAGCGATTCTCCTGCCTCAGCATCCCGAATAGCTGGGATTGCAGGCCCCTGCCACCACACCTGGATAATTTTTGTATTTTTAGCAGAGATGAGGTTTTGCCATATTGACCAGACTGATCTCGAACTCCTAGACTCAAGCGATTCACCTGCATCAGCCTCCCAAAGTGCTGGGATTACCAGTGTGAGCCACTGCGTCCGGCCTTATTTGTATGTATGTATGTATGTATATATGTATGTACTTTTTTTTTTTTTTTTTTTTTTTAAGACGGAGTTTCGCTTCTCTTACCCAGGCTGGAGTGTAATGGCGCGATCTCGGCTCAACGCCTCAGCCTCCCGAGTAGCTGGGATATGCATGTACTTTTATTTTAGAGACAGGGTCTCACTCTGTCACCCAGGCTGGGGTGCAGTGGTGCAGTTATAGCTCACTGCAGCCTTGACCTCTTGGGCTCAAACGACCCTCCCACCTCAGCCTCCTGAGTAGCTGGGACTACAGGTGCATGTCACCACGCCTGGCTAATTTTTTTATTTTTTGTAGAGATGAGAGGTCTTACTTTGTTGCCCAGGCTGGTCGTGAACTGCTGGACTTAAGTGATCCTTCCACCTCTGCTTCCCAAAGTGCTGGGATTATAGGCGTCAGCCACCATGCTGGCCAAATGGTGAACATGATTTCAAGTGTTCCAAAACCCGGTCTCTTTCTTCTGTGGGAAGCCTCTTTTGTAGACAGCGCTGACAGGTTGGTTGTGCCCTTTCTCAACTCTTGGCAGATTAGGAGTGGCCCATGAGCTGCGCTTGACCTCTCCCCATGTTAGAATCAGCAGATAGAGACAAATAAGAAGCGACATCTGGCAAAGAGGAAGGAGGCAGGGAAACGACAGAATCGGCTCGAGAAGTTAAAATGCCATTGAAGCTAAACAGCTGTTTAGGGAAGAGGTAGAAGTCCCCCACCCGGGGGTCCTGAGGAAGTCACTGCATAATGACTGTGACTCCTGGTGGATCAAAGCTCTTATTAGGGGGTCATCCATGCTAAATGAAAGAGAAAAGGGGTGGGAAATCATGAAATGTAACAACTTCCTTGATCAAGGCATAAACACCTCCAGGACAAACTTCCTAGAAAATATCTGGATGAAATTGTAATCTTCAGTTTCTTTCTTTTTTTTTTTTTTT
>NW_016107614.1:1231146-1233191 GCF_001604975.1 Cebus imitator | reverse complement strand
TGTTGACCAGGATGGTCTCGATCTCTTGACCTCGTGATCCACCCGCCTCGGCCTCCCAAAGTGCTGGGATTACAGGCTTGAGCCACCGCGCCCGGCCTATCTTCAGTTTCTTGAGTGTCTCCTTTCTGTCCCTCATACTTAAGCCTTTGATTAACCTGATTTTGATTTTCGTGGCTGGCATG
This sequence comes from Cebus imitator, assembly GCF_001604975.1. NCBI lineage: Eukaryota > Metazoa > Chordata > Mammalia > Primates > Cebidae > Cebus > Cebus imitator. Next base: position 1,233,009 of record NW_016107614.1, on the reverse strand, counting down.
AGGTGGGGATTTCTGTTCATGTTTACATTACAGTCCCAGCATTTGTCACAAATTCATCTTCCCTTCCCACCTCCAACAGGGATGTTCCTTCTCACCGCAAGCAAGTTCCTGTACACACCTGGATCTGTTTCTGGATTCTCTGTTCTCCTCTGTTGGCCCATTTGTCTTGTATGCCAAGAACAAAATTCTAAGTCCTCCAACCAGCTGAATGGACCCCTCTTCTCAGCCAAGGAGATTCCAAAGAAATCTGAAAAATTAGTTCAGGCCATGTTGGGAAGGGGAGTCAGACATGCCTCATAATACTTTCCTCCCTTTGGAGTTCAGTTACAACTGACCAGCATTAACATTAAAGCAGGCCAGGCATGGTGGCTCACATCTGTAATCCCAGCACTTTGGGAGGCTGAGGCGGGTGGATAACCTGAGGTCATGAGTTTGAAACCAGCCTGGCAACATGGTGAAACCTCGTTTCTTCTACAAATACAAAAATTAGCTAGGTATGGTGGTACATGTCTGCAGTCCCAGCTACTCGGGAGGCTGAGGCAGGAGAATCCCTTGCACCTGGGAGGCAGAGGTTGCAGTGAGCCAAGATCATGCCATTGCACTCCAGCCTGGGCAACAGAGTGGGAGTCTGTCTCAAAAAAAAAAAAAATTAAAAAAAAATTAAAGCAGGGTCTTAGGACTGACAAAGTAGGCTCTGTAGCAGTAATATACCAAATTCCAACCTGACTCTGACCCTGAGGAGATTAGCTAAAAAATCTAGCACCTGTTAAAGGTCTGAATAGGAAACATTTGCCAACCATGACCTCTAAAGGCGGCCACCTATTAGACTTCATCTACGTAGTAAGAACCTTGGTTTCCACAACTCCTTATCTTAACCCAGATATTCCTTTCCATTGAGTCCAGGACTTAAGATAATAACACTTTCAACCAGTTGCCAACCAGAACATCTTTAAATCCACCTAAGACTTGTAAGTCCCCGCCCCTTCAAGTTGTCCTGCCTTTCCACCCCAAAGTATATCTCACATGTAATGATTGATGTCTTAAGTCTCCCTAAAACATGTCAAACCAAGCTGTAATCCAACTACCTTGGGCGCATGTTCTCAGAACCTCCTGAGACTGCATCACAGGTCGTGGTCCTCACATTTGGCTCAGAATAAATCTCTTCAAATATTTTACAGGGCTTGGCTTTTTTTTGTCCAGCAGTGTGTCCCTGTTCTAGTACTGTGCCGACTGTAGCTTTATAATTAGTGCTGATCATGGCAGGGCAAGTGCTCTCACTTTATTCTTCTCTAGGAGCATCTTTGTTCTTCTATGTAAAATTTAGAATCAGCTTGCCAGGGTCGTTGGGAAAAAGCTGACAAGAATTCTATTGGAATTGTATTACACTTATAGGTCAGTTTAGGGGGAGTGGGCACCTCCATGATTTCTTTGAATGTTGCTTCATTCCCATTCGTACTATTGTATCCTTCTGGAAATTCAGTTCAAAATGTTAGACCTAGCTGGGTGTAGTGTCACCTGTGTAGTCCCAACTCCTTGGGAGGCTGATGGGGGAGAATACCTTGAGCCCAGGAGTTTGAGGCTGCAGTGAGCTATGATCACACCACTGCACTCCAGACTGGGTGACACAGTGAGACCTTGTCTCTTGAAAAAAAAAGACATCTGAATCTCAATTAGATTTTCTTTTTCTAAGGCCGGGCGCGGTGGCTCAAGCCTGTAATCCCAGCACTTTGGGAGGCCGAGGCGGGTGGATCACGAGGTCAAGAGATCGAGACCATCCTGGTCAACATGGTGAAACCCCGTCTCTACTAAAAATACAAAAAATTAGCTGGGCATGGTGGTGCGTGCCTGTAATCCCAGCTACTC
>NW_016107614.1:1216845-1230987 GCF_001604975.1 Cebus imitator | reverse complement strand
AAAAAAAAAAAAAAACAGATTTTCTTTTTCTTCCTTTACTTTTATTTTTGTGAGACAGGGTCTCACTCCATTGCCCAGGCTGGAGTTGGAGTACAGTGGTGTGATCATGGCTCACTGCAGCCTCAACCTCTCTGGGCTCAGGTGATCCTCCCACCTCAACCTCCCAAGTAAGTGGGACTACAGGCACATGCCACCATGTCCCACTAATTTTTTTTATTTCTTGTATAGACAGGTTTTTGCCATGTTGTTCAAGCTGATCTCAAATTCTTTGGCTCAAGTGATCCATCTGCCTCAGCCTCCCAAAGTGCTGGGATTACAGGTGTGAGCCACTGGGCCCGGCCTATATTTTTCATTTGTAGAAGTTCTATATGGTTCTTTTAAGATCTTCTTGGTTAAACCTACTATGTACCCACAAAAATTAAACAGTAAAAAAAATCTCCTTGGTCATTCTTTATAATCTCTTATTCCTTATTCATATTTTTAAGGCTCTCATCCCTTAACTCAGTATTTCATAATCTGTGTCAGTTAAACTCCCTATCCAGTCTTTGCAAATCTGATTCTTTTGTCCGCTGTTTCTGCCAATGCTGGCTTGAATTGCCTTGGTTCCTTGCATATTGGGATTTTTTAAAAAAACTATTACCTTATTTATTTTTCTTGGGAATTCTTTGAGGCCTGGTCCTGAAGTTGTTTTCCTCCAAAAAGGGTTTGCCTTTCCTTCTGCCGCCTCGCCACCCCGGGAACACTTTAAATTAAATGTTTGGCTTTAGAGTTTTCTGCCCGTACAGGTAGCTGTGAATTCAGGTGGCAAACTACAGGATTTAGTCAGACCTGAGGTGGAACCCTCACTCACTTACTATGTGACCTGGGGCAAGTTATTTAATCTTTCTAAATCTGTCCTATCATCTGTGAAATAGCAATAATAATGCCTACTGCCTAAGGCTACTGCAAGGATGAAATGGGATCACATATGTAAATACAGGCTTGCCTGGGGTTCTTTCTCAGTGTCCCTGCCTGCAGTTCTCTTCCTTGCTTCCTTCTGTCCCAGCCAATGGGAGCAGCTTGGTGGTGGCCCCCAGCATTAGTTCTGCCTCTCACTATAGGATCTGAGTTACAGTGGAAGCAGGGTGCTTCACAGCTCACTCCCGTGGCTCACTTTGCCTTCAGTTTTGAGGTGACTGAACCTCCAAAAGCCTTTGAGAGACACCTCTACCCTCAGTCTTGACTGTGGTTTGGAATATTCTTGGAGGTCACTTGAAACCGGTCAACAAGAAAAATGACATTTGACAAAATTGTTTTCTTTGTTAGATGCTGCAGGAGTGTTTTGGTGAGTTTGTTGGTTATGATTTCTTAAAAGATGTTAAAATTGTTAATTTTTTTTTTGAGACATGGTTTTGCTCTCTTGCCCAGGATGGAGTGCAGTGGCACGCGATCATGGCTCTCTGCAGCCTCAATCTTCCAGGCTCAAGTAACTCTCCCATCTCAGCTTCCCCCATAGCTGGAACTACAGGAGCGTGCCACCACGCCTGGCTAATTTTTTAAAATTTTTTGTAGAAACAGGGTTTTGTCATGTTGCCTTGGCTAGTCTAGAACTTGGGGGCTCAAGCAATCCTACTGCCTCCCAAAGTGCTGGGATTACAGGTGTGAGCCACCGCAGCCTTCCCACATGATTAAAAATTATTAGCCGGGCGCCGTGGCAAGAACAACAACAAAAAAAAACAGTAGCATATGCTTTGCTGACGAAATTATTTGATGTCCCTAGGTTGGTTATGTGAACTTTCCTGACTCTTCCCTGCTGTTTAGGAAGGGCTTCAGAGACCTGAATACTTGGTAGCCAGTGCAGCATGGTTCCAGGGTCTGGCCCGGGGAGGAAGGAGATGGGAGGGCAAGTTGCAGCTCAAGTGCCTTTAGAGATGCTGAGCCTCTCCTGTCCTGCCCAGGACGCAATGAGCCCCTGAAGAAAGAGCGACTGAAGTGGAAGAGCGACTACCCCATGACCGACGGGCAGCTGCGGAGCAAACGGGATGAGTTCTGGGACACAGCACCTGCCTTCGAGGGTCGCAAGGAGATCTGGGATGCCCTCAAGGCCGCCGCCTACGCTGCCGAGGCCAATGACCATGAGCTGGCCCAGGCCATCCTGGATGGAGCCAGCATCACCCTGCCTCATGGTAAGTGGGCAGGGCCAAGGCTTTGTCGCCCCTGGAGCTAGGAGGTCACCAGCACAGTTTGGGGGTAGAGTAGAGCTGGTGGCCAGCCACGTGTCACGAGGTTCTATCTAAGCTGTTTGGGGGATGTTGAGGGGTGTGGAGTGGTGGAACAGGTGGTTATTCACTTATTCATTCATTCAAGCAACCCTTGCTGAGCATGGACCAGAAGTGGATACATAAGGAAAATGAGACACAGTCTGTGCTTGCCTAATGACATGATAGAAAGACATCAACAAACCTGCAAAGCAGTGTCACAAATGCATTTTGGGACCCCAGAACATCCAAGACACTGACCTTTTTATTTTATATATATATTTTTGAAAAAGAGTCTTACTTTGTTGCCCAGGCTGGAGTGCAGTGGTGGGATCTCTGCTCACTGCAACCTCTACCTCCTGAGTTCAAGCAGTTCTCCTGCCTTGGCCTCCTGAGTAGCTGGGATTACAGGCACGTGCCACCACACCCAGCTAATTTTTGTATTTTTAGTGGAGAGGGGGTTTCACCATGTTGGCCAGGCTGGTCTCGAACTCCTGAGCTCAAGTGATCTACCCGCCTCGGCCTCCCAAAGGCACTGACCTTGGCTTATGTGCTGGGCACTGAACTAGAAACTTCCACTGCATTAGCTCATGTAAGTTCACAGCAGCCTTATGGGACCATGTACAGCAGAGGGTAACAACAGTGGCGCTGTAGAGTCCCAGACCTGGGTTTAGCCTGAGTGTTTTCCTTTCCTAACTGTGTTGCCTTTAGCAAGGAGCTTCTAGAATTTAGAGCCTGAGTGCCTTACAACTGTAGAGGGGAGATGATTATTAGGATTTGGCAAGACATACATAACATCATTTAGTCCAGTCCCTGCACTTAGTAGGTGCTCAAGAGACAATAAACTTATTTTTCCATGCATTACATTGTACCAGTAAGGACACTGAGGCCCATGGAGAGGAGAGCTGTGCTATTTCATTCATCCCTGTAACCCCAGCACCCAGCACATGTGCACAAATGAAAAGTGATGTCCCAGGGATGAACAAACCAGTACCTGGTAGAGCCAGGATGCCAGCTCAGGTCTTCCTGACTCCAGCCCTGTACACCTGGTCATCAGATTGTCCTAGGGAGATCTGACTGTGGGGTGGCCATGGCAGTGTATTAGTCTGCTCAGGCTACTATAACAAAATACTACATGCTGAGTGACTTAAACAAGAGACATTTATTTCCCACAGTTGGGGAGGCTGGGAAATCCCACATCATGGTGTTGGCCAGTTCAGGTTTTGGTGAGGACTCTCTTGCTGGCTTGCAGGTGTGTCTGCCTTCTTGCTGTGTCCTCACAAGGGGAGCGAGTGGAGCGTAACACAGTGCTCTAGTGTCTCTTCAAGAACTGTAAGCCAGGGCAGTCGAGCACACCTGTCATCTCAGCTGCTCAGGAGGCTGAGGCAGGAGGATCGCATGAGCCCAGGGGTTCAACACTAGCCTAGGCAGCATAGGGAAATCTTGTCTCAAAAGAAAAAAAAAAAAGGCCGGCCGGGCACCGTGGCTCACTCCTGTAATCCCAGCACTTTGGGAGGCTGAGGGGGTTGGATCACAGGGTCAGGAGTTCAAGACCAGCCTGACCAACATGGTGAAACCCCATCTCTACTAAAAATACAAAAATTAGCCAGGCGTGGTGGTGCACGCCTGTAATCCCAGCTACTCAGGAGGCTGAGGCAGGAGAATTGCTTGAACCCAGGAGCGGAGATTGCAGTGGGCCAGGATGGCGCCAACTGTACTCCAGCCTGGGTGACACAGCGAGACTCCATGTCAGAAAAACAAAAACAAAAACAAAAAACAAAGAACCGTTCTTTCAGATCGGGGAATCAGAGGGTCAGGGCCCTGCCCCATGACCTCATTTCACTTTAATTATTTCTCCGTAGGCCCATGTCCAAATACAGTCACAATGGGACCATGAGTTTCACCATATGAATTTGGGGGGACCTACACATTTAGTCCATGATAGTGGACCCCCAAGCTGACTCTGACAGCCCTGCCTCTCCCACAGGCACCCTCTGTGAATGCTACGATGAGCTGGGCAATCGCTACCAGCTGCCCATCTATTGCCTGTCACCGCCCGTAAACCTGCTGCTGGAACACACGGAGGAGGAGACCCTGGAGCCCCCCGAGCCCCCGCCCAGCATGCGCCGCGAGTTCCCGCTGAAGGTGCGCCTGTCCACAGGCAAGGACGTGAGGCTCAGCGCCAGCCTGCCTGACACAGTGGGGCAGCTCAAGAGGCAGCTGCATGCCCAGGAGGGCATCGAGCCGTCGTGGCAGCGGTGGTTCTTCTCCGGGAAGCTGCTCACAGACCGCACACGGCTCCAGGAGACCAAGATCCAGAAAGATTTTGTCATCCAGGTCATCATCAACCAGCCCCCGCCGCCCCAGGACTGATGGGCCCATGGACCCCTGGAAAGAGGCCCTGCCTGGAGCACTTGGCCCCCACCCTGCTGCTGCCTTCCAGTGCTGTCATTTCCTTCAGGGGCCCTCCCCTCGGTGTGGCTGGTGGGTGAGCCATGAAGGGATCCTGCCTTTCAGGGCACTATGTGCCACCAGTGCCCGGTACCCAGGGAGCAGGTGGCCACACATGGGCCTTGCAACCTTGTCAGAGAAAAGGCAAACGGGGCCCTTGCCCTGCCTCTCACCCGTAGCAGGTTCGAGCCACGAGGACCAGCCTGGAGGCCCCTGGAGCCCAGATCTATCATCTGGTGCAGCCGGCTGTGCTCACTCCGGTTTTCTGCTCAGGGTCTGAAGCAGCTGCTGTCTCCCTGGTCTGCCCCCATCCCCTGGCTCTCCCCTGGGCACAGTGCCACTCCCTGGGAAGGGAGGGAACCACCCGTGAGCCCCAGGGCTTGGGAAGCCTGAGGCGGGCCTCTGCCTCTCCCTGCCCCCAGCACAATTGGCAGAGATGAGGCAGGTGGTGGACGGCTGGACTGTCGTTGCAGGGGTCTGCACAGGGCCATGTCCTAGCTGTAACCCAGGCAGTGGGAGGTCTGCAGCCTGGTCACGGCCCCCACAGCAGGTCCCTGTGGACAGACATATCTGCATATTTATCAATAAAGCCTTTTGCTCCTTCTCGCTTGCCTGGCATTTGACTGAGTTCTCCCGCAGCTCTGTGGGACCCCTGGAGCTGTTCTGGTATGAGAGCAGGTGGATGCCTGGCCTCCCAGCTGCTCTGGGCATGTAATCTCCAGCAGAGTGAGCCTGGAACTGCCAGTCTTCTAGGCCCTGATCCTGGCCTCCCTGGTGTCCTCATGAGTCCTCAGGAAAAGCCACTTAACCTCTGAACCCTCTTTGCTTTTCTTCAAAGCAGAGCCATGCTGCCTGCCCTGCCTCCTCCATGAGTTGCTGGGAGGATTAAGCAGGAAGACAGACGTGAAAGTGGTTGGAAGGCGAAGACAGCAACTCAGGCAGGTGGTCTGCTCCTGCGGCAGGAGGGGCTGGCTTCCAGCTCCTGGAGACGCTGTGCCCATCATGATGTAAAAGCAAAGTCTCTGGCAGATTTAGATGATGAGCGTATGTCAGAGGTTAGTGTCAGCTTCCCAGCAAGCAAGCCAGGGAGGAAAAGGAACCAGTTCCTCCTGCTTCCTAGGGAATACATGCATATCTGAAGAGAGGGGTATCTTATATAAGGCTATTTAGCTAAGGGCAGCCACCAGCCAGGTGAGCCTTACAGAAGCACAGGGCCGGGTGTCTGCAGGTCCCTAGCAGGTTAACCTGGGTCACAGTGACTCAGATCTCCAGCCTGCAAGTTCCGGGTGTGGAACTGAGCAAGTACAGATCTGCTTTTGCTCCAGTGGGGAGTATTTTTCCTTCTCAGTGAGCATGGCCAGCCTCCTGGCCAGGAAAACCTGGCACTGTCTGGGCCTGACAGGGAAACCCCTGGAGGGTAGGAGGATTGGAGTAGCTGCTGTTCCTCCCCAGCTGGGCTTAGTGCTTTCCTAAGACCCCTCTCTTGAAGCAAGACCCTGTGAGCGCTGCAGAGGCTCCCTGAGCAGTTGCCCTGAGGCACCGAGGGAGGAGACAGATTGGATAAGGTTTGTTGGTGACTAAAGGTCACCCATCCAAATGCAGTGATGCTTAACTGGGGAACAGGGAGGAGCATGTGGGATCCCAGAGAGCCGAAGGCCAGCATGAGCTGCGATCAAAGAGGGAGATGGCTACCCTAACTGCTACTACTGCCCTGGCCCAGACAAGTAGAGTGTGACCCTCCTCACAGCCAGCAGGGCATGTCTGCAGGACAGCCTGGGAGTACAGAACTGTCCTGGTCCCACGTGTGGTTTTCAGGCCCCTTTCCTGGAGCTGGCTGAGCAGGGTTTCCAGGCATCCAGCAGGTGGCACTGTCATCTGGGCTACAGCATGCAGCCGGCAGGTCCCTTGTGCAGCCTAGCTGCCCTTGGCTAAGGCCCAGCCAGGCCCAAGTGCTCAGGACAGAGGCTGGACATGCTTCTTCCTGCAGCCCTGCTCTTGGGACACGGTGCCCTCCGGCTCTAATAGGCCAGGAGTTGGCGGAGCAACTGGCCCTGCTCCCTGGCCCTGGCTCCCCCTGCTCCCTGGGGCTGCCCGAGGTGAAGGTGACAGGTTGGGGAAGCAGGTGGAGAATTAGGCCGGTGAGCTCATGGCAAAGGCGCCCAGCTGGGCGGGGTGGGTGCTCTGGCCTATAAAGCCCCCAAGCCCCTGTGGCCTGCAGAGGCCACATGGACAGCACCATGGAGGACTCCGAGGCAGTGCAGAGGGCCACGGCGCTCATCGAGCAGCGACTGGCACAGGAGGAGGAGAATGAGGTGCGGGCAGGGGTGGACAGGCCCAAGGGGGTTTGGGGAGATCAGCTCTGCTGTCAAGGGGAGGGAGAGCCTAGCTGCTACACCTGTGGTGGGGAGGGCCAGATGTTGCCAAGAGCCCGGCTGAGTCTCATTCCTGTCCCAGGGCATTACTGGCAGGGAGTATTGCTGGCAGCGGAAGACTGAGACTTCAGCCTCCAAAATTGAGTCAGTGGGGTGGGGAGCTGAGCTGGGTCTCCTGAGACTGCCCACTCTCCTGGGCCCTGAGAGACTGGGCTGTACAAGGCAGACAGCTGGGTGCTGCCCGGGACTGTCTGGAATGTGTGGCCCTGCGACCCCCTGCGACTTGAGTGGGAGGCTGGAGCAGGGTAACACCAGTGTTTGGCCACTGAAGAGGAGAGTGAGGAACAGAGTGAGGAACAGAGTGAGGAAGGAATGCTGGGAAAGGAAGCATGGATTTTTGGAGCCTGCTGGCCACCCTTGGGGAGGCCTTTGGAGTGTGGTGTTCTGGGCAATTCCATTTTCTCTGGGATAAGGAAGTGGAGTGAGGCAGGGGTGCTACTTGTCCTACTCTTTTTTTTTTTTTTTTTTTTTTTTTTTGAGATGGAGTCTCCTTCTGTCGCCCAGGCTGGCGTGCAGTGGCACAATCTCAGCTCACTGCAACCTCCGCCTCCTGGGTTCAAGTGATTTTCCTGCCTCAGCCTTCCAAGTAGCTGGGATTACAGGCGTGCGCCACCACACCTGGCTAGTTTTGTGCTTTTAGTAGAGACGGGGGTTTCACCATGTTGGTCAGGTTGGTCTCGAACTCCTGGCCTCAGGCAATCCACCCGCCTCAGCCTCCCAAAATACTGAAATTACAGGTGTGATCCACCTGCCTCAGCCTCCCAAAATACTGAAATTACAGGTGTGATCCACCTGCCTCAGCCTCCCAAAATACTGAAATTACAGGTGTAAGCCACTGCACCCAGCCCCTACTCTTCATTTTATTTAAATTAATACTTGATCTAGTGTCAGCTCTGCCAGGAGCCCAGAGCTGTAGAAATGGGTGGACCACTGAGGCCCAGACCCTGCCTTCTTTTTACCAACCCAGCATTCATTTTAGCCCACTTGTCAGTTTCATGGTCAACTAAGAAACAAGGCAGAGGGAAGAAATGGCTAAATAGAGGTGTGAATCAGAAGGGGAGGAACACAAGGAGCTCATGAATTGTTCTGAGCGCCCTCAAGGACTCCTCTGTGGGCAGGGCCAGGTGCAGTGGCTCAAGCCTGTAATCCCAGCATTTTGAGATCCGAGATCCTAGGTGGGTGGATCACCTGAGGTCAGGAGTTCGAGACCGCCTTGGCCAACATGGTGAAACCCTGTCTTTACTAAAAATACAAAAATTAGCTGGGAATGGTGGTGGACACCTGTAATCCCAGCTACTCTGGAGACTGAGGCAGGAGAATTGCTTGCACCCGGGAGGTGGAGGTTGCAGTAAGCCAAGATTGTGCCACCGCACTTCAGCCTGGAAGACAGAGTGAGACTATGTCCAAAAAAAAGAGGACTCCTCTGTGGACAGGAGGATACCTGAGCTGGGCCTTCAGGAAGACTTAGTGGAGTCCAGGATGGTGGAGGGTATTCCAGCCTAAGGAAATGCAGGAGCTAGAGTTTCCGTGAGTGAAAGCATGGCTGCTTTGAGAAAGTCTGGTAGTAGGACTAAGGCTGGAAAGACACAAGCCAGAGAGGGCCATGTAAAAGATATTTATTCTGGGCTGTGTGTGGTGGCTCACGCCCGTAATCCTAGCACTTTGGGAGGCCAGCGCAGGCAGATCATGAGGTCAGGAGTTTTAGACCAGCCTGGTCAATATGGTGAAACCCCATCTCTACTAAAAATACAAAAATTAGCTCAGTGTAGTGGCATGCACCTGTAGTCCCAGCTACTTGAGAGGCTGAGGCTGGAGAATCACTTGAACCCGGGAGGCTGAGGTTGCAGTAAGATTGCACCACTGCACTCCAGCCTGGGCAACAGAATGAGACTCTGTCTTAAAAAAAAGAAAAAAATACATATTTATTCTGTGGGCAGTGAGGAGCCACTAGATGCTATTGAGTGAGGGAGAGTGGTGCCATCTGGCCTATTTTAGGAAGGCAGCTCTGATGGCCCTGAGAACTGGTTGGAAAAGGCTGGCCCTAATAGGAATTGAGAGGAGGAGATATATCAGTTTGGAGGTAGATGCCATTCAAAAAAAGGAGTGTGACTGAATGAGGGGTGAGGAGGAGGGAAGGGTCAGGACACCAAGGGAAGAAGAGATGAGGTCAGGAAAGAGCCTGGACTGAGTGCTGGCTGGGGCAAGCATCCCTGGATCTCTAGGAATCCCACTTCTTGCTCCCCCAAGGGCATGTGCCTATGGTTGGCTGGCGCCAGGCAGGTGAGTCATGCTGCTGTGCCAGTTCTGGAGTGCTGCCACTAGACACAGGGACCTTCAGCAAGGGGGTGCAGAGCAGTGCTCTTCCGTTCATTCATCCAATAAATATAGCTACAGAGCTGGCAGGACACCAATGCCAGGCCCTGTGCTAAGCATTTTACAGGCATTCTGTCATTTAATCTGCACGACAGTCTATGAAGTAATCACTGGTGGGAGCTTTGTGTTTCATGAACTTACATTCAATGCAGCAAACAGTTATTGAGCACCTACTGTGTGTCAGCCCACAAAGACAAACCTGAAATGAAGGGCTATAGCATCTGGGGAAGATGTGGGTGAGCACTAGAGTCGTCAGTTGTCTCTACCAGGCCTCAGCCTGGCAGGGTTCTTGGAGGAGAGCTTCTGTCTAGTCTGTGCCCCATCCCCAGGGTGGGAGGGGAAGGAGGGCCCCAGAGGCCAGCGCAGGGGCTGGAGGTCCATTGAGGGGAGCTTACTGGGTTAGGTCATCACTGAGAACTTAAGGGTTAGCAGAGATGCCGAAGCACCTACTATGTGCTAGGGCCAATCACAGATGCTGGGGACACCAAGGTGATTAAGACACAAGCTGGCCCTCTGGATGCTCCCTGGTGAGCCCAGCCAGAGTCCCACATGCAGCACTAGCTGCAGCCCCACGTTCTCTCTCGTCCTTTGAAGAAGATTCAGTGTTTCAGGTTAGGCCAGCACCGAGGAGACCTCCAACCACAAAGTCCAACATGAAAGGGAGAAAGCAGTGGCAAATAGGACTTCAGAATGAAGACTTGGCAAATCCACTCTCAAAACCATCTTGAAGGAGCTAGTGTGAGAGCTCAGGAAGAATGTGAAAGGCACCCAAGTGTTCTGTCAGGGTGGCCTCCTTCCCAGCTGCCACATCGACCCTGGACCCTCCGACCTGGGCAATTGCTTCTGGACACAGCCACACAAGCTGCATGGTGGGGACTGCAGGGGTGGGGGTGCCAGCACATCGCAAAGAGAGAAGAAGCAGTCCAGGAAAATCAGAGGGCAAATGCAGAGGAGACCTGGCAGGCATCGAACCTGGGTTACAGTGAGAAGAAGTTTCAGATTTAGAGCCCATTTCAGGCTGAAGGCTGAGGAGCTGCTGCTCCCATTGCCCTGTTCCCCTGAAAGCAATAGTTTCCAAGCTCTAGACTTCACAGGTCAGTGACAACTGAGAAAAAAAAAAAGGTATCTAACAGAGAATTCCCAGATTGTATATTGCAGAGTAAGGCCATGTAAGAAACAATTCTCTCTCATCACAATTATTTCATCAAAGTGAATTATTTGTTTATTTAAAAACATTATTATTATTATTATTTGAGACCAAGTCTCACTCTCTTGCCCAAGCTGCAGTGCAGTGGTGCAATCTTGGCTCACTGCAACATATACCTCCTGGGTTCAAGAGATTCTTGTGCCTCAGCCTCCTGAGTAGCTGGGACTACAGTGCGTGCCAACATGCCTGGCTAATTTTTGTATTTTTAGTAGAGATGGAATTTCACCATGTTGCCCATGGATGGTGTCGAACCCCTGGGCTCAAGCAATCCACCTGTCTCGGCCTCCCAAAGTGCTGGGATCATCGGAGTGAGCCATCGTGCCTGGCCTATTCATTTTTTGAGGCAGGGTCATATTCTCTCTCTCTCTCTCTCTCCCCACTCCCCCCCGGCCACACACACACACCTCCCTCTCTCCCTCTCTCCCTCTTTCTCATCACACAGGCTGGAGCGCAGTAGCATGATCTTGGCTCACTGCAACCTCCCCTTCCTGGGCTCAAGCAATCCTCCCACCTCAGTCTCCCGAGTAGCTGGGACGACAGCAAAAGTCACCATGCTTGGCTCATTATTTACCTTTTTTGTAAAGACGAGGTCTCCCTATATTGCCCAGGCTGATCTTAAACTTCTGGGCTCAAGCGATCCTCCCACCTCAGCCTCCCAAAGTGTTGGGATTACAGATGTGAGCCACTGTGGCTGGCCTATTTATTTTTAGAGACAGGATCTTGCTATGTCTCTGAAGCTGGTCTCAAACCCCTGGGATTGAGCAGTGCTTCTGCCTCAGCCTCCCCAGCAGCTGGGACTGAAGCCTGGCGCCACCACACTCAGCCAAAGTGAATTTTTAATGCCAAAAAAAGTAAAGAAAAAAAAATCTTGATGCTTGAAAGAGTGACTATATTTAATCTCATGAAAACCTCACTCTGGTGGCTGTTAATGTTTTGCAGAGATCCAGGCCAGTCAGCGGGCAGGTGTCTGAGCTCAGGGTTGGGACTGGGGCTGAGGCTGAGGTGGGGAACTCGCCCCTTTTGGGGGTCTCTCCAGGGGCACTGCCCTTGCTGAGGGCTCTCCAGGATCAGCCAGAAGGGCTCTGAGACCACCCAGAAGGAGGTCCCTGTGGAGTGTCCTTGGCGTGGTTAGGGGAGAGGCTACCTGTCTCCTTGGGTCCTGGAGAAGGTGCTCTCCTTGAATCGCAGAAACTCCGGGGAGCCGAACGCCAGAAGCTGCCCATGGACTTGCTGGTGCTGGAGGATGAGAAGCACCACGGGGCTCAGAGTGCAGGCCTACAGAAGGTGAAGGTAAGCCCGGGAGGACCCAGTGTCTGCACCTCTCCCCACGTGGCCCATGGTCCAGCAGTTCAGCACCCCGGCAGAATCTCCACCCGCCCCAGAGCTGTTGAGTCAGAATTCCCCCAATCTTAGAACCATCTAGGCCCGGAAGGAGGGTTAGACCTTGGTTCCTTCTTTCTTGAGAAGGTCTCCCTGCCCACCCCATCCTCCCACCAGCTCAGCTCAGAGGTCTCCCAAGCCCCCCAACCTCTCTGCCCAGCCTGGGGGTTGATAGGCCATCCCCGCTCAGGGCCAAGAGCGCGTGCGCAAGACATCCCTGGACCTGCGGCGAGAGATCATCGACGTGGGCGGGATCCAGAACCTCATCGAGCTGCGGAAGAAACGCAAGCAGAAGAAGCGGGACGCCCTGGCCGCCTCGCATGAGCCGCCCCCGGAGCCCGAGGAGATCGTAAGGGTCCTGGGGAGGACACTGCGTGGGGGCGGGGGGAGCCCGGGAGGCCTCGGGTCGCGGGCGGGCCCATGACTGCTGCATCCACACCTGCAGACCGGCCCTGTGGATGAGGAGACCTTCCTGAAAGCCGCGGTGGAGGGGAAAATGAAGGTCATTGAGAAGTTCCTGGCTGACGGGGGGTCCGCTGACACGTGCGACCAGGTGATGCTCCCAGCCGCCCCCGACCAGCCTCCCTGTCAGCTGCCACCCCACTCCGCTCAGCTCCTGGGTCAGCCCACTCTGGGTCAGCACGCTGTGCGCCTGAGAGGAGGCACAGGTGTTCTTTGGATGGATGGGTGGCTGGGGGGCTCAGAATAGGGTGTCCCTTCCCCGCACAGGAATTGACCTAAATCCTTAGACCCTTTTCCAACTCGAATCACCTGCAGAGGGTAACAAATGTCACGTTTGTTTAGGAAAGAAAGAAAAATTGAATCAAATAAAAAGAGACCATGACCAGAAGATGTGGGCTCAGATCCCATCTTTGCCACTCACAAGCGTGGGATTTGTGGCTGGGTTGGTGCCCTCTCCATGCCTCAGTTTCTTTCTCTGTAAAATGGCCTACTTCCCTCACAATATGTTATGGTGATCAGATGGAATATTAGGCTGGACACCATGCGTGGCTCACATCTGTAATCCCAGCACTTTAGGAGGTCAAGGTGGGAGGATCACTGGAGCCTAGGAGTTCAAGAGCGGCCTAGGCAGCAGAGTGAGAGAGACTCTCTCTCTCCCTCTCTCTCTCTCTCTCTATATATATATATATGTATAATATATATATGTATATGTATGTATATATATGTATATATTTGGTAAAAGGAATATTAGCACCTCAGTGAGTATTCACTGAATGAAGAAACTATCAAGCACATGCTAAGATATGATATTTTTGTTTTTCATGGTATAGTACTGATTTTTTTTTTTTTGAGACAGAGTCTCACTCTGTCTCCCAGGCTGGAGTGCAATGGCACAATCTTGGCTCACTGCAACCCTTGCCTCCCGGGCTCAATCAATCCTCCCACCTCAGCCTCCCAAAGTGCTGGGATTACAGCCTTGAGCCACCACACCTGGCCTATTTTTATTTTTTTATCAAGGTAAAACATAACATGAAATATGCCACTTTGACCATTTTAAGTGTACAATTCAGTGGCATTAATTACCATTAATTACATTCACAATATTGTGCAGCCATATTTTCTCTTTTTTTTTTTTTTTTTGAGATGGAGTCTCATTCTGTCACCCAGGCTGGAGTGCAGTGGCACAATCTTGGCTCACTGCAAACTCTGCCTCCTAGGTTCAGTGATTCTTCTGCCTGAGCCTCCCAAGTAGCTGGGATTACAGGTGCCCACCACCATGCCTGGCTAATTTTTCTATTTTTAGTAGAGACTGGGTTTTACCATGTTAGCCAGTCTTGAACTCCTGACCTCAGATGATCCCCCGTCTCAGCCTCCCAAACTGCTGGGATTACAGGTGTGAGCCACCATGCCAGGCCCCTTGCAGCCATATTTTCAAAATTTTCCATCACCCATCATGCTTCTTTTTGTTTTCCCTGAAACTGCCTGTTCCACACTTCCTGGGGTGCTTTCTTGCTCTCATATCCTGGAATTTAGCCCATTAGTGGTTTCCCACCTTTGGTCTGCATTACTGTAGACTTTGACTACATGTCCATTCTGTTCT
>NW_016107614.1:1207766-1216675 GCF_001604975.1 Cebus imitator | reverse complement strand
TAGTAGAGACGGGGTTTCACCATGTTGACCAGGATGGTCTCGATCTCTTGACCTCGTGATCCACCCACCTCGGCCTCCCAAAGTGCTGGGATTACAGGCTTGAGCCACCGCGCCCGGCCGTCCGTTCTGTTCTTTAGACTCCAAAGTCTTAATCCCCTCAGTCTGTCCAAGAACCTTCTACTTCTGAGCACCGCACTAGGTGCCAGAATACAAAAAAAGAAACAGACTAGGGTTGGTTCCTTGGGGAGACTGACGTGTAACCGGATCATTGGAATACAGAAAGATACTCACTGTGGCCTGTAACCGGATCATTAGAATATGGAAAGATATTGTGGCCTGAGTTTTCCAAAGTCCAAGGCAGAAAGGAGAAGGGGAAAAGTTTATTCTTTCTTTGAATCAGTGATCAGTGTCACCTGCTCATTCTGGCCCTGTGCTAGGCACTCGGGGTGTCCAGCAAGACTTGACCTGCCCTTGAACAGACTCTCACAGTCAAGAGTCATCTGGGCCCTGGGGCAGCCCTGACCTAGAAGTTTCAAGGAAATGATGACATTTGAGCTGCATCTTGAAGGAGTAGCAGATTTTATCAAGCACTCACAAGAAGTGAGGGCAAAACAGGCATGCCTGAAGAGGGAACTGCCTGTGTAGAGGTGTGGCTTGATGTGCTTGGGGGGCAGTGAGAAGGTTGGGGTCCCCGGGACAGAGGGCTCCCAGGCTAGTCTGGACAGAGCATAAAGGAACTGGAAGAACACAGAAAACATGGGTGGCTGGGCGTGGTGGCTCACACCTGTAATCCCAGCACTTTGGGAGGCCAAGGCTGGTGGAACACAAAGTCATGAGATCAAGACCATCCTGGCCAACATGGTGAAATACCATCTCTACTAAAAAAAAAAAAAAAAAAATACACAAAATTAGCTGGGTGTGGTGGCGCATGCCTGTAATCCCAGTTACTCAGGTGACTGAGGCAGGAGAATCGCTTGAACCAGGGAGTCGGAGATTGCAGTGAGCCGAGATTGTGCCAGTACACTCCAGCCTGGGTGACGGTGAGACTCAATTGCAAAAGAGAGAAAAAGAAAGAAAGAAAGAAAGAAAGAAAGAAAGAAAGAGTGAGAGAGAGAGAGAAAGAAAGAAAGAAAGTGAGAGAGAAAGAAAGAAAGAAAGAGAAAAAAGAAAGAAAGAAAAGAAAGGAAGGAAGGAAGGAAGAAAGAAAGAAAAGGAAGGAAGGAAGGAAGAAAGAAAGGAAAAGAAAACATGGGAGGCAAGCACAGGGGAGAGAATCAAGCTGGGGGGAAGGCTTGGGCCTCAGCTTGAGTGGGAGATGGGCTCAGGCCTGGAGCCAGAGGCCAGGCCCTGACAGCCTCTCTGGGGACAGTTCCGTCGGACAGCACTGCACCGAGCCTCCCTGGAAGGCCATGTGGAAATCCTGGAGAAGCTTCTGGATAGTGGGGCCACTGTGGACTTCCAGGATCGGGTGAGTGAGAGGGCAGGTATTCAGCGGGAGACAGGAGGTGGGTCCAGCACCAACAGACACCCTCTCCCTGCCCCCTGTGCCAACCTGAAGCACAAACAGGTTGCTGAGGGGCCAGATTCCACCTCAGTGGCTTGTGTGACCTCGAGGAAGCCCCTTCTCCTCCCTAAGCATCCTCTGTGAGTCTGGTTTGGATCGGATGGGCCCTGAGTGTTTTTCTGTTCCACTTGGTCCATTGCCCAGGCCCAGGCTGCTCCCTGTACCTTTCCCCTAGACATCCCTCTGTCCTCCTGGCTGGAGCCCATTCCCCCCGGATTTTTTCTTCTCTGCAGCGCTGTAGTTAGATCCCATCATTTCCTTCTAGCTGGACTGCACAGCCATGCATTGGGCCTGCCGTGGTGGCCACTTAGAGGTGGTGAAACTTCTGCAAAGCCGAGGAGCAGATAC
This sequence comes from Cebus imitator, assembly GCF_001604975.1. Taxonomy (NCBI): domain Eukaryota; kingdom Metazoa; phylum Chordata; class Mammalia; order Primates; family Cebidae; genus Cebus; species Cebus imitator. The sequence goes on along the minus strand of NW_016107614.1, from coordinate 1,214,763 downwards.
CAATATGAGGGATAAGGTGAGGCAACAATGCTCAGAAGCAACAGATATTGGGGTGGCTGTTGGGAGGAAGGCAGGGGTCCGAGGGCAGGAAAGCCCAGGGGGGCAGGAAGGTAGCGAGCTAGTCTGGTTTCTGGCTGCAGAACAGGGAAGCGAAGACAGTGTCCTACGGGGCCTCCCAGCCCCGGGATAGGTCCCTGCCATCCGCACAGGCCCTTGATGAACCACCAAGGGGATGGAAGCAGGAAGAGCGGACAGGAAGGGAGGACAAGAGACTCACTGTCTTGGGGTCTTCGGGACCACTCAAAAGATGCAAGATTTGTTCATGGTATCCATCATTATCCTTCTATCTAGCTCTCTATTCATCCATCCATTTTTCCATTTATTCATCCACTCATTCATTTATTTATTCATGCACCATCCTTCTATTCACTTATTCTTTCATGTACAACCTTGAACAACTGACAGCCTCTGAGCTTTTGTTCCTCATCTGTAAAATGTCTTGCAGAGTTCTTGTGTAGATTAGGTGAGAAAACATACGTAAATAAATTATTTATTCAACATAAGGCAAATGTCTTGTTTTTGGTTTGTTTGTTTGTTTGTTTGTTTTCTGAGACGGAGTCTTGCTCGGTCACCCAGGCTGGAGTGCAATGGTGTGATCTCGGCTCACTGAAACCTCTGCCTCCTGGGTTCAAGTGATTCTCCTGCCTCAGCCTCCTGAGTAGGTGGGATTACAGGCGTGTGCCACCACGCCCAGCTAATTTTTGTATTTTTAGAAGAGACGGGGTTTCACCATGTTGGTCAGGCTGGTCTTGAACTCCTGACCTCAGGTGATCCACGCACCTCGGCCTCCCAAAGAGCTAGGATTACAGGCGTGAGCCACTGTGCCCAGCAAGGCAAATGCCCTGTAAGCTTTTGCCATGTCTATCCCATAGTCATCTCTCAATAAATAACATCTATTATGATTATTAAAAGAAGGGTAGACGAGTGAGCAGCTGAGTGAGAGGAGAATCATAGAAGGCTTCCTGGAGGAAGTGCCATTTAAGGCTTTAGAGTTAGCCCATTGGATGGGATGGTAGGAAATTATACCATTCTCTGCCCCTCCAGGGCTCAGGCCTTGGCACTAGGACGTGGAAGAGGGATTAAGCTGGAGTTAGAACAGCCCCGCCTCCCCAGGGGTACCACAGTTCAGGCCCTGTCAACCAGCAGTTCCTGATTCCTCCCACCCAGCTGCTGAGCACCCCCCTGCATGTGGCAGTCCGGACAGGGCGCATGGAGATTGTGGAGCACTTTCTATCCCTGGGCCTGGACATCAATGCCAGAGACAGAGTGAGTGTCAGCCTGCCTGCTGCTCACCCCGCCGTGGGCATGCGGGCAGCCTGCAGGCTCCTGCAGGTGGTGTCCTTACTCCTGGGGCCTTCAGGACTTGGCTCCTGAGCAGGGTCTCTAGACCACCTCCCATCACCCTGCCCCCTCCCACTGCCCACAAGGTCCATACTGAGTGCCACACTGACTCTAGGAAGGAGACACTGCCCTGCATGACGCTGTGAGACTCAACCGCTACAAAATCATCAAACTGCTGCTCCTGCATGGGGCTGACATGATGACCAAGAACCTGGTAAGCTCATTCCCGCCCTGATTCAGTCATGGGTGTGAGCATTCACATAGTGGGAGGGGCTGTCCAAGCCCCTGGGGGACCCCCAACTAGGGACAGGTATCATTGGCTCTGGCCAGTACCATAGCACATAAAGTTGTTCTCTTCCAGAGCACCACTCCAACTGCCCGCCCCACTCTATGTGTGTCTCTATGTCCAGAGGGCAAGTGCAGAGAGACAGTAGGAAGGGCAGCAAGAGGCCTTCCCAAAGACGTCCCAAAGACCCCAAGAGGACTTCCCAAAGAGGGGGTGCTCACATGCAGGCCCAAGAAGGCCAGAATCATGAAGAGCTGGAAGGGTCTGAGCACTCGACTGGCATGACAATTCCTAGCACACCATGTCAGCTCCTGCGGGCCTTTAAGTTTTCTTAGAATCTAGGCAGGAAGTCCTTGGAAGGAGAAGGTGCCCAGGGAACACCTTGGACTAGGGGACACTTTGTCCTAGTTCTTCTTTGGGGCCCAGAGCATTCACAAAAGGAGGGCATGGGAGAGTCCCTCGGGCTCAAGAAAGGCTAAGGGGATAATGAGAAAAGCAGGAAGATATGGAGAAGGTAGAAATGAGGTTTTTCAACCCCAGCATTATTGACATTGCAGGCTGGGTGATTTCTTTTTGTAGGAGACTATTCTATGCATTGTAGGATGTTTAAGCAGCATGCTTGGCCTCTGCCCACTAGATGCCAGTAGTGCCCATCCCCCAGGGTGACAACCAAAAGTGTCTTCACACATTGCCGGTTGCCCCCATATGAGAAGCACTGTGGTATAGATGAGGGTACTTCCTGGGAAAGCCTTCAGGACAGTGAATAGATTTTCTCTTGGCCCCTGCAGGCAGGAAAGACCCCCACGGACCTGGTGCAGCTGTGGCAGACTGATACCCGGCACGCCCTGGAGCATCCTGAGCCGGGGGCTGAGCATAACGGGCTGGAGGGGCCTGATGAGAGTGGGCGGGAGACCCCCCAGCCCGTGCCAGCCCAGTGAACCCCTGCCCCAGCCCAGCCAGCTACCTGGCCCCTCCCTGTGTGCAGCCAGAGGATCCTAAGAATGTCTCCCAGAGCTCACCGAGGGCCCAGCCTTTCCTCTGCGTGGTGCAGGAGCACCCACAAACTACCACAATAAAAAGGCTGTTTTTGCTAATTGTGATGTTCATTTCCATTTGTGTCTGAAATATTTAGGAAGGAAGAAAGACTGGGCCACATGTAGGCTTGGGGAGGAGGGAAACTGGGAGCCAGTTGGGCCTCGAAGCCAGCCCTGCAGCTTCCCTGCCGTGGTCTCTTTTCGTTTCTTCCCTGTCACTCAATTTTTCCTGCCCTGTCCCATGTCTCTGGGGCCAGGCTTGGCCCCTGCATGGATTGACTTGGTGATACACTCATCCTGGTCCCCCTTCCTGGTGACTGCTGTCCTGTGGGGCTGTGTGTGGCTAGCACAGGCTTGTCGTGTGGCTGTCTTGGCAGGAGGAGCCTGGCAGGGGACTGGGGCAGGGGAGGGACAGCCTGTCACAGGCAGCTTCTTACCCAGCCTTGCCACGCCTCCCACAGGGCAGGGCCTGCTCAGCCAATCAGCTCCACCAGCCTCAGAACTGCCTGTGGAAACCTGGTGGTGCTTCCGGCTTTGGGGCTGGGAATGGTGGGAGGAGGGCCCAGATCCCACTGGAGATACCCTTTAATATTCGGGTCCCAGAAACCAGTCCTACATCTGGCCAGAGGGACACTGTTTTGTGGCATTTCTCCGGCTACTACCCAGAAGGAAGAGGGACCCTGGGGCCTATGTGCCTTGCCCCTGACCCTGGGGACACTCAGCTCAGGCCTGCCCCAGTGGCCACAAGTCAGGGAGGCCGCAAATTTTTAACTAGACACATTGATCATTAATAGGGGGTTAGAAAGAGTCCAAACTAAGTCTCACTCTGGGACACAGACCAACTGTGCCTCTGGCCTCCTGCAGAGATGCTGGGTCCCCAAGTCTGGTCCTCTGTGAGGCAGGGGTTGAGCAGGGGCTTGTCCAGGAATGTGAGGGGCTGGGCCTCAGGGGAGGGGAAGAAGGTGGACATTGCGGGCATCTACCCCCCTGTGACCACCCCCTTCACTGCCACTGCAGAGGTGGACTATGGGAAACTGGAGGAGAATCTGCACAAACTGGGCACCCTCCCCTTCCGAGGTAAGCGGGGCTGTCCTCTGTGGGAGTTGGGGAGATGTGAGTGGCCCTATTCTCTTTAGCCAGAAAACAAGGGAAGGTACACAGGCTCTGTCAAGCTGTCCAGGGATATTCTGGTACTCAGTGGGTCACTTTATTGTGGGAGAGGAACAGGTGGGACTGATCTGGAATCAGGAGACAGGCAGGAAGCTCCTTGCTGGCCTGTAACCTTAAGCCAGACCTCACCTGCTTCCATTTACCCAGCTGTAAACGGCTAAAGTGCCTTTGTAGCTCCCAGAGTTATTCTGGGGTTGGACTAGATAATGGGTGTGAAAGTCCTTGTCAGCCTTGCAGATATGAGGACATCTGGCTGCAGTCACGTGGCAGCCCAGCCACAGTCCCAGCTTCCTCAAAAGTTTTTTTGCATGTTCTCTTCTGGACAAAGACGCCTTGGCAGAATTAGTTTTCTCTGTTGTGGCTCCTGTGACCCCCATCTCTCTATATACATGGGTCTCCCCTGCTTTGAGGTTGGGGACCAGAAGATATTTGCGACACTCAACATTTAACAGAGTCCCTGGCACAATAAATGAAGGTAGAAGAAAATGGCAAGTCCTGCCTGCCCTGCTCCGCCCAGCGCGTTCCCATTCCTTACCGCGCAATCCCCTGAGGTAGTGCTCTCTATAGCACCATCCCACAGATGGGAACCTGGGGCTCAGAGTGACATGGTCACCACCCAAGGCCATTCAGCTAACACATAGCTGCACCTCCTCTGACTGCATGCCCATGCTCTGCTTCGCTCCCTCGCTGACTCTCGTTATAAACCTTTCGGAGCTGCTAGACCACACTATTTCAACAGCACACCTGGTTGGCACTAGCTTTGGGAATGGTATGGTTCCTAGTGAGGCAGTATCGTGTAGGCCGTGGACTCTGGTTTCAAATCACAGCTCTGGGCTGGGCACAGTGGCTCTCGCCTGTAATCCTAGCACTTTGGGAGACCAAGGTGAGCAGATCATGAGGTCAGGAATTCAAGACCAGCCTAGCCAACATGGTGAAACCCCGTCTCTACTAAAAATATAAAAGTTAGCTGGGTATGGTGACAGGTGCTGGTAATCCCAGCTACTCAGAGGGCTGAGACAGGAGAATCGCTTGAAACTGGGAGGCGGAGGTTACAGTGAGCCAAGATCACACCGTTGCACTCCAGCCTGGGTGACAGAGCAAGACTCCATCTCAAAAAAAACAAACAAAATCAGGCCAGGCGTGGTGGCTCACACCTGTAATCCCAACACTTTGGGAGGCCAAGGCAGGTGGATCAGCTGAGGTCAGGAGTTCAAGACCAGCCTGGCCAACGTGGTGAAACCCTGTTTCTAATAAAAATAAAATTAGCCAGGTGTGGTGGTGGGCGCCTGTAACCACAGCTACTCGGGAGGCTGAGGCAGAAGAATAGTTTGAACCTGGGAGGCAGAGGTTGCAATGAATTGAGATGGCACCTCTGCACTCCAGCCTGGGAGACAGAGCAAGATTCTGTCTCAAAAAAATAATAATCAAATAACAGCTCTGGCACTGACTTACTGTGGGATGATCCCTATAGGACACATGGGAGTGATAATGCTCATATTATGGGATGATTGGACAAAAAATCTGAGAGAATGAAAGTGAAAGCATGCTGTAAACTATAGAGCCATATACATTGGAAGGTACCGATTCCGACGGCAATAATGATTAAAATGACAGTGTGATTGGCATTGCAGCAAAGCTGCTTTGTGACTGTGACCTGGCCTGATGGACACGTTGATCATTCATAGCTCAGTACTGAGGGAATGCACCCCTTCTTTGGGGATAATGAATGCCCTGTGGAGGCCCACATTGAGCAGGGACACACCGTCTAAGTTTCTGCTGGTGTTTGGCTTGTGGGGCCTGGAGGTTTGGTGAAGGCCTGGTTCTCTTGAAGTGAGAAGCATTTTGAGCCTCTAAGTGAAGCTCTTGCTTCAGCTTCAAGGTTGAAGGACGCTCTAGTTCAGAGTGGGGAGGGTGGACTTTGCATCTGCTCTTTGCCTACCACCCAGAGAATCCACAAAGATCCCCAGACTCTTCTCTGGACCCTCCCTTCCATGCCATTCACCTACCCCTGCAGAGGACATGGGATGCCCAGGAGCACAGGCTTCCGTGGACTTGGCGGGCCATGGGCTGCACATACCCACTTGTCTGTCTCCTTTACAACCCATGTAGTCTCCAACGCCCATCTGATCACTCATCCCCATACCAGAGAGGAAGTGGGCTGTGGTAGGAAGAGCCCAGCATCTGGAGTTAGAGTTGTGGGCAAGAATCCTGCCAATTCTGCCAGTTGCAGAGACCTTGGGGAAATCACTTAACCTTTCAAATCCGGTTTCCTCATTTTAGAATAGGAACTGAGTCTTTAGGCTCCAGGCCACAGGGTCAACATAATCCTCCCAAGGCACTGTCACGGAGAGCACAGAGGTAGAGGGTCCCGTTCCTGCTCCCAGGACGCAGCCAAAATGCCCAGGAAGGAAGATGCAAAAAACTTTACCTCTGAAATCTGTGTTTCTCTTGCCTGTCCTGGCCACTGAGGTAGACTTTGCAGCCCAATACTCAGAGGCTCAGAGGAGGGAACATATCACATTGTAAGGGCCTTCTGCAGCCAGTTAAAGGTCCTCTAAAGAGAAGGTGGGGGCCAGGCACAGTGGCTCACTCCTGTAATCCCAGCACTTTGGGAGGCCAAGGCGGGAGGATCTCTTTCGGAGACAAGCCTGGGCAACATAGGGAGACCCTGTCTCTATTTTTTTTCCTGAGGCGGAGTCTCGCTCTGTCACCCAGGCTGGAGTGCAGTGGCCTGATCTCAGTTCACTGCAACCTCCACCTCCTGGGTTCAAGTGATTCTCCTGTCTCAGCCACCTGAGTAGCTAGGATTACAGGCGCGTGCCACCACGCCTGGCTAATTTTTCTATTTTTAGTAGAGATGGGGTTTTGCCATGTTGGCCAGGCTAGTCTCGAACTCCTGACCTCAGTTGATTTGCCTGCCTCAGCCTCCCAAAGTGCTGGGATTACAGGCATGAGCCACCGCACCCAGCCTGTCTCTATTAAAATAAATAAATAGGAGGTGGGAAGCTGCCCTGCATGAATCAGTGAAGTGTTAGGGATTCTTCTGGAAAGCACTGCCTGAAACTATGAAATAATGTAGCTCTTTTTTTTTTTTTTTTTTTTTTTT
>NW_016107614.1:1203904-1206666 GCF_001604975.1 Cebus imitator | reverse complement strand
GCCTCCCAGGTTCAAGTGATTCTCCTGCCTCAGCCTCCCAAATAGCTGGGATTACAGCCATGTGCCACCACACCTGGCTAATTTTGTATTTTTAGTAGAGATGAGATTTCTCCATGTTGGTCAGTCTGGTCTTGAACTCCCAACCTTAGGTGATCGGCCCACCTCAGCCTCCCAAAGTGATGGGATTACAGACATTAGCCACCACGCCCAGCTGATATTTTGGCATTTTTTTTTAATGGGCTAGATGCTTTTGTGGAAAAAGAAAAAAAAACAGTGGCCTAGGCCCGTTTGTTCCCTGAGAGGCCTTGGAGATTAATTAGGCTTTTAGTTGTCTGCACCTATGGAAAGCCTGGCCAGCTGGCCCACCTGCTCATAACCCAAACTATGCCTATTTATGGGGGTGCAAATTCAGGTTCGTAAGTGTATCACTAAGGCAAGAGGTAGCAGCCTCCATCCGGGAGTGGCCCCTGGGATCTGGACCCGAGGAAGTCTCCTGTCCTGTCCACTCTGCCTTCTCAGCCCATTGCTTGCCTCCCCCAATTGTGACCTCATGTTAGTTATTCCAGAATGAATTCCTTCCTGGGTTCCTTTCTCTCTGAACTCTGCCTTGTATTGGGCCTAGCGGCTACGAGTGGGGATGGAATATGCCAGGCTGGCAGCAGACATGGGCCCTGGATGGAGGGGTGCACTGGTCTCAGGTGGCCAGGAATGGATACCAACCCGGTCAAGAGGGTCCTTCTGCCATGGCCAGCCTGACCCAGCATCCGTTGCCCCCTGGGGCCACCAGATGGGGAGAGAGAAAAACAAACGACTGGAAGATACAAAGGACTAAGTCGCAGAGTGGGTTACAAGCAGAAGGCAGAAGGGACTCGGATTCGGAGAAGTGGCTATTTCACTGAGTTTGGGGACAGCTGTCAGGGTGGGAAACAGGACCCAGGCCTCAGGCAATGACTGCCAGGCTAGACATGAGGGATGCTGTGGGCTCTCCCCACCCCACCCCACCCCACCCCCTTCTGCCTTCCTCACAATGGGGTTCATTGCTGAGGTGGTGGGGGACACCTAGGGAGGGTGCAGCAGGGGCCCTGCCTGCCAGACTTCCTTGCAGAACCTGCCCTTTCAAGCATGAACCATACCACCTGAGCTCGCCCACGTGCTCTCAGCTCTGCCTGCCTGGTGTGGGGTCCTGGAGACCTTCCTGGAGTTCATCCAGCAGCCATCATGCAAGGTGGTGCTGGGAACTGCCCTCTTGCTAGGAGGTGGAGGCCTCATGCTGTGGGTTCAGAGAAAGAGGAGAAGGAAGCAAATCTCTAATGGTGCAGCAGACGAGGACGAGTCACCAGAGTCCCATAAAGCAAAGAAAAAAAGCTGGATCAAATCTCACTTTAGCTGCCTTTCTGAAGAGAAGCTGCCCCCCAACAACCATGCCATCACCAGCAGCAATGCTCCCCAGACTGAGAGTGGGAGTGGAGAGGCCAGCACCACGATTCACATGGAGACCTTCACCACCAGGCGTGGAGAAATGGGCTCTGCCGTGCACCGGGAAGCCTTCAGCAGCAGGCAGAAGACATCTGGGTCCTCGGTGATCAAAGAGATCCACCAGGAGTCTGGAAAAGCCCCGTCCACCGATGAGGCCACGTGGGCCGCTGTGGCTACCTGCGCCAAGGAGATTGACACCCAGGGGCGCCACCTGGCTCACTCCATGCTGCAGCGGGCCACAGCTTACCAGCACTCAGGTCACCTGGAGTCCAAGGACATCAGCCAGGAGGAGCTGAGGGCCCTCGAGGAGGTGGAAATGAAACTGCAAAGGAATTTCCTCACCCAGCGGGAAAACACCATAGCTGGTGCCAACCACACACACACTTTCTATGGCCACGGTCACCATGGCCACCTGAGCCACCAGAGCCATAGCCTGCCCAACCGCAGACACTAGATCTATGACTCCTTGGAAGCCACCTAACCATGGATGGAGATGCCCCTGCCCCCAGCAAGGCTGGCTCACACACACAGGCCCGTTTTCTCTCCTACAGGGCAATCTACGCGGCCCAGGGTGAGATGCCGCGCCCAAATCCCTGCTTTCTTAGGCTCCCTACAGGGATCACAGTCTCTTTCGACTCCATGCATGGGGTCTGCCACAGACGATGGCCCTTGTCGGAAGGAGAGCTGGGAGGATATGGCACAGCTGAGACAGACCCTGAGGCCTCTGAAGACCCACCAAGAGAAGACAGATGGGAGCAGGCTAGAGCCCCACACTGATGCCAGTGCCTGCAACGGAGCCAATAAAGCCTTGTGTGCCCTCACTCTGAGTCCAGGGGCTCTGTGGGCAGCCTAGAGCCTGGCAGGGATGGAGGGAGGGGGCTCCCTCTCCAGCAGTCCTCTGCGTGTGGGCCCCAGCCTGGGGCCTTTTCACTGGGCCTGATTTGAAGCTTTGTAAACAGCTTCCCTGGTCTCGGGTTCTGGAGAAGCGGTACCTCCAGACGTCTCAACACCCCCAACCTGATGTTGCCAGGGAAGAGGGGAGCAGCCAGGTATTGGGCTTGGGAGAGAAACAGGCTTTCAGAGGAGAGTAGCTAAGCCAGGTGGGAATGAGGGCCGCTGTTCTCTTACTGTTATCTTTGTTCTCAAGTCATGTAGCATTCTACAAGGCAGTTCTCTCCCCAGCCCCACCTGCTTCTTGGGGCCCCTTGGGATCCATGCTAGTACCTTCCCACCACCTAGGTCTACAGCTACTGAGTGGGCACAACACTCTCTTGTTGTTGTTTTTT
>NW_016107614.1:1196735-1203009 GCF_001604975.1 Cebus imitator | reverse complement strand
TACTAAAAATACAAAAAATTAGCTGGGCATGGTAGTGGGCACCTGTAATTTCAGCTACTCGGGAGGCTGAGGCAGGAGAATTGATTGAACCCAGGAAGCAGAGGTTGCAGTGAGCCAAGATCATGCTACTGCCCTCCAGCCTGGGCAACAGAGCGAGACTCTGTCTCAAAAATAAATAAATAAATAAATACAATAAAATAAAATCAAAATAAAGTTCATCAGGAAAATGCTTAAGCATTTCATCAGGAATTCTAATTTCTTTCCAGAGGGAGATTATGAATTACCTCATGCAAAAAAGTTCTGCTGCAGACCAGGACAAAAAAACCCCACAACTTCTTTTTCTTTCATACAACAAATTGTCAACACACCTGTGCTAGGCGCTACAGAGGAGGCCAGAATGCATCCAGGCAAAGTAAGGCAAGCACTGGGCGAGGAGAACAGAATGTTGGGGAGGAGGCTTGAGCACCGGCTTGTTGGCCCTCGAGGCATCTGGGAGGTATTCCAGGTGGAAGGGAACAGCACAAGTAGTCAGCTTGGTTTTTTTTTGTTTGTTTGTTTTGAGACTGATCTTGTCACCGAGGCTGAAGTGCAGTGGCGCTATCTCGGCTCACTGAAACCTCTGCCTCCCAGGTTCAAGCGATTCTCCTGCCTCAGCCTTCTGAGTAGCTGGGATTACAAGTGTGTACCACCACATCCAGCTAATCTGTGTATTTTTAGTAGAGATGGGGTTTCACCACATTGGCCAGGCTGGTCTCGAACTTCTGACCTCAAGTGATCTGCCTGCCTCAACCTCCCAAAATGCTGAGATTACAGGCACCCACCACCACACCCAGCTAATTTTTTGTATTTTTAGTAGAGGTGGGGTTTCACCATGTTGGCCAGGCTGGTCTTGAACTCCTGACCTTGTGATTTGCCTGCCTCTGCCTCCCAAAGTGTTGGGATTACGGGCGTGAGCCACTGTGTCCAGTCTAATTTTTGATTTTTTTTTTTTTTTTTTTTTTTTGGTTTCTCCATGTTGCCCAGGCTGGAGAACAGTGGTGATATCATAGTTCACTACAGCCTCAGACTCAAACTGGCAAAATTCAAATAAAGTCCGTAGTTAATGGCATTGTACCAATGTTAATTCTTTGGTTCTGGTCATCATATTGTAGGTAGGTAAGACATTATCATTGGTGGAGGCTGGGTGAAGGATGTATAAAAAATCCCTATACTACTTTTGAAACTCTTCTGTAAGTCTAAAAGTAATTCAATATTTTGAGTTAAAAAAAGTTTTCAGATAATTTGATCACGAGTGCATGTCAAAGTTTGATTACAGTTGTGCTGCAGGCAAAATGACCTGTAAGCAGCTAACTCAAATATATACTCTTGGTAAGGACATTTTTATTAAAAAGAGAATGATCAGGCTGGGCATGGTAGCTCATGTCTAGAATCCCAGCACTTTGGGAGGCTGAGNCTCAAGTAGTATGCCCATCTCGGCCTCCGAAAGGCCTGGGAGTACAGGTGTGAGCCACTGCGCTCAGCCCAATTTCTGATTCTATAGGAGAGATCAGATTGAGAAATTGTGTCAAATCCCACAGGCAGTGGCAGGGATGGGAGATTGACGAGTTCTGGGGACCTTTGTAGATGGGTGCTGTTCACAGGGAAATATTATACAAGGAACAGGTAATGGAAATGAAGAGTAGAGAGGCCCAGTGGAGAGATCCCAGGAAGACTTCTCTGAGGAGGTGGCAATGATGATGGACCAAGAAGGCATAATAATGAATGGGGACACTCCTTATGTGATTCCTTTTAGCCCCAGTAAGTCACCAAGTTGTTATGTGTCCCTAGCCCCAAACGTCCACTCTCCTCCTTGCCACCCCAGCTCCCAGAGCAGCAAGTGTAACCATGGGGCCAGGGGAGAGTATCTTCCTTTGTCTTACAGCTGGAGGGGGCCGTGTACACTCACTCCTCGTATCACAGTGGGTGTACAATGAGAGGTCACAGAGAGCAGCCTCCTCCTTGACACTGGCCTCCCTCCTGATTTAAGGTTTGAGCACTTTCTCCTGACTCCGTAAGACAGCTAACACTTATTGAGCACCAGGTTCTTTTCAAAGTATTTTACAAATAATATCTCATTTAAACTTCAGAACAAGTCTGAGAGGCTGGGCATGGCGGCTCACACCTGTAATCCCCAGCAATTTGGGAGGTCAAGGCGGGTGGATTACCTGAGGCCAGGAGTTTGAGACCAGCCTGGCCAACATGGTGAAACCCTGTCTCTACTAAAAGCACAAACATTAGCTAGGTGTGGTAGGTTGCTTGTAGTTCCAGCTAGCTGGTAGGCTGAGGCAGGAGAATCGCTTGAACCTGGGAGGTAGAGGTTACAGTGCCATGGTCGCACCACTGCCCTCCAGCCTGGGCAACAGAGTGAGACTCCGTCTCAAAATAAAAAAAAAGCCTCTGATAAAGGCACTAATATTATCTCCATTTTTCAGCTGAGTAGCCTGGGCTTCTCTGACTTCAGGGCCTATGCATCTGGCCCCTCTCCTCTGAGCCCTCTGCTTTTCTGCCATTCATTTTCCCCAGTCCCCCGTTCACTGGAGATCCTGGCCTTTTCCTCTTCTCTGGTCCCCTCTCTACACTAACAGGGACACATCAATCTCATACCTGGACATCTAGCCATTGTGAAGGAGCGAATCTTTGGGGTACCTACTCACAGGTTTCAGCATGCTTTCTGGGACTTTTTTTTATCTAAGCCTTTAAAACAGCCCTATAAGGTAGGATTGAAATGCTTTCACTGTCATCCCATAGAAAAGGAAACAGAGACGCAAAGATGTGTGACTTGCTTAATGGCCAGAGGTGACTCTCGCGTCTAGTGTGCCCCGACTACAACACACCCCCTCTTCTCCAGCCTGGCACTTCTTCCTTCTTGGGAGTCAGGCATGGGTCAGTTTCCCCCTTCAATGAAATGGAAGAGAGGGCTGTGTCACGGGAGCCTTGAGCACCGGACCTGCTTCTGACTCCTAGAGTGCAAGCCCCAGCTGTCCTCCTGTTTAGACCAGGCCCACCTGTCTGGAACTGACCAGTAGGATGAGAGGTGAAGGGAGGGAGTGATGGTGGCTGAATCAGTGGCCGCAACAAGAACCCGCCCCTGCCCAGGACGGTAGGCAGGGGTGGGGAGGAAGATGACTTTGGCATTGGAACAGAGAGTGGCAAGAGCTTGATCTCTGAATCTTTAGTCAGAGAGTGCTCGTCCAGTTGTAGCTAGTTTGGAGTCCTCATCATCCAGGGCTGGCAGCTTTTACGGAGAGCACTGCAGCCCCATGTAGCAAGACACAAGGAGGCTGTACCTTGGGCTGCTAGCCTGACACAGAGGAATCAGTCCTCCAGAAGCAATCCCACAGGAGTGAGAAGCTGTGTGCCTGCAGATGTTCCCTGCAATGTTACCAATGCAAAATAACTATATTTAACAAAAGCAGCTAATATCCAATGAGAGAGATCCTGATATCCTGGCAACTCACTCTGGAATTTGATGGTGCAGTGAACAGCATGGAAAAAGTTTGGTGGAATGAAGTGGAGTCTACATCACACAGTGTCCCCTGAAGGATGACTCACAGGAACAATTTCTCTTGGTCCCGGTGCCAGGAAACTCTGTGTTTCTCCGGGGCAGTTGCTTTGCTTTTATCTTCTACATATCTTTTAGCTGACCACGTTTCCCTTTTAGCTCTGGCTGTCGGGAAACTCCACATCAAATTTCTGGCTCATTTCTCACAACTATATGGCAGGAACTTTGTATACCAATGCTGCTCGTGGCTTTATTTTCATTTCATTATCCCAAATAGCCTCCAATTTTTTTTTTGTTGAGACAGGGTCTTGCTCTGTTACCCAGGGTGGAGTGCAGTGGCACAATCATAGTTCACTGCAGCTTCAAATGCTCCTGATTTATTTTTTAATTTTTTTGTAGAGTCAGGGTCTCACTTTGTTACCCAGGCTGGCCTCAAACTCCTGGCCTCAAGTGATCCTCCCACCTTGGCCTCCTGAAGTGCTGAGATTACAGGCCCAAATATCCTTCTATTAATTAAGAATCTGGTTGCATTATACTCCGTATTTGTAAATGACTTCTTTTTTTTTCTTTAATGGAATGGGATGGAGAGGAAAAAGAAGAAGAAAGAGAAAGTGGGCTGGGCACCGTGGCTCACCTGTAACTGGTACAGGTTATTGGTTAGACACATCCCAGGTAAATGATTGATAAAAACAGGAAAATGCAAAATAAAGCAACGAGATTCATTTTTCACCCAGAAAGTTGGCAAAAAATTAGTTCTGACAATACCACGATTTGGCATGTACGACATTCTATGCTGCTTCTGAGGTCACACTGACTGATCAGAAATTGGCACACAGTCAGTCGTGGTGGCTCACAACTGTAATCCCAGCACTTTGGGAGGCTCAGGTGGGAGGATCACTTGGGCCCAGGAATTCAAGCCAGCTTGGGCAAAATGGTGAAACCCTGTCTACAGACACACACACACACACACACACACACACACACACTACACCAATTAGTTGGGCATAGCAGCTCACACCTGTAATCCCAGCTACTCAGGAGGCTAAGACACGAGGATCACTTGAACCCAGAAGGTCAAGGCTGCAGTGAGCTGTGATTGTGCCACTGCACTCCAGGCTGGGTGACAGAGTGAGACCCTGCCTCAAAGAAAAAGTAAATATATAAAAAATGTGGCACACATGAAGGTACACGTAGCTATGACTTAGCAATTACACACCAAAGTATCTGAACTCTAGAGGAACTCTGAGACATATGCAGAGAAGACTTTACAGAAAATGTTTGTTTCAGCATTGTTTGCAATAGCAAAAAGAAGAAAACACTCTTTTTTCTTCTTCTTTGGTAGAGACAGGGTTTTGCCATGCTGCCCAGGCTGGTTTTGAACTCCTGGGCTCAAGCAATCTCCCTGCCTTGGCCTCCTAAAGTGCTGAAATTACAGGTGTGAGCCACCAGGCCCAACCAAAAAGAAGGAAGCGTTCTAAATTCTCTCAACAAGAGAATGAAAAGTAAATTGTGATCTAACCATACAACAGAATACTATACAGCAAGTAAAATGAATGAATCAGGGCTATGTGTGCTGCTATAGACAAAACTCAAAACATAGTATTAAGCAAACAGCAAATTGCAGAACGCTACTTAAGCTTAATTCTATTTCTACAAGGCTTACATTTGCAATAATCATATTGTATAAAGATTACTTGAGCCCAAGAGGTCGAAGCTGCGGCAAGCTGTGATTGAGCCACTGCATCCCAGTCTGAGCAACAGAGCGAGATCCTGTCTTCAAAAAAGAAAAATGATGTGAACGCTGTCATTGCAGCTGTGCAAAGATGGGAAGGAAATGTGTGAAAGATGATGGTGTTGGAAGGTAGGAACATCAACGTCTTGGCCTTGGGAAGGGAGTTGGTTAGCTGTGATGGGGCCTCTCTTGCAGGCTTCGTGGTCCAGGGCTCCAATGGCGAGTTTCCCTTCCTGACCAGCAGTGAGCGCCTGGAGGTGGTGAGCCGTGTGCGCCAGACCATGCCCAAGGACAGGCTCCTGCTAGCTGGCTCCGGATGCGAGTGTGAGCCAGAATGCCTTGGGCCCTGGGGGTGGCTGGGTGTGTAGGCTCCAGGCTCCTTAGCCCTAGCTTGGGTCCTGTCTCTTCTGGGACATGCTGAGGCACCCTCACTTGGCCCAGTGTCCTGGTCCAGGCCTCCTTCTTCCTGCTCTCACCTCCCTCCTTCCTCTGGCAGCCACTCAAGCCACAGTGGAGATGACTGTCAGCATGGCCCAGGTCGGGGCTGACGCAGCCATGGTGGTGACCCCTTGCTACTATCGTGGCCGCATGAGCAGCGCGGCCCTCATTCATCACTATACCAAGGTGTGTGGGGGGCCTGAGACTAAGACGAGGCTCTGCCTGGAGAGAGGGTGGAGTGGGGTGGTACTTCACATGAACAGCAGGTATAAAAAAGGGTGGACTGCCACCATGTACCAGCTGCATGACGTTGGGAAGCTTACCTAACCACTCTGTGTTACTGCTTCCTCCCCTCTAAAATCAGAGAATGATGTCTTCTATCTCATAGGGTTGCCATAAGCATTAAATGAGATCAGGAACATAAAGGGCTTAGAACTGCGCCTGGCATATGGAAAGCACTCCATAGATATGACCCACTATGGGGCCGGGCACGGTGGTTCATCCCAGCACTTTGGGAGGCCGAGGCAGGCGGATCACAAGGTCAAGAGATTGAGACCATAGAA
>NW_016107614.1:1186756-1196524 GCF_001604975.1 Cebus imitator | reverse complement strand
GAGGTTGCAGTGAGCTCAGATCGTGGCACTGCACTCCAGCCTGGCAACAAAGTGAGACTTCGTCTCAAAAAACCCCAAACATATATATATATACACATGTATATATACACACACATATATATACGTAAAAATATGTGTGTGTGTGTGTATATATGTGTATATATATGTATATATATATGACCCACTATGATTGCTTACACTCAGGGCACATAGCACGGGAGGGAGGCCTGTCCAGGTGGCCCTGGAGTGCTGCAGGCCAGGACCTGTGGGTGGGCAAGCCTCTGGCTCCTGGGACCAGGGGGGCTGCCCTCTCCTGCTCTTCTCTGCACCCCCACAGGTTGCTGATCTCTCCCCAATCCCTGTGGTGCTGTACAGTGTCCCAGCCAACACAGGGCTGGACCTGCCTGTGGACGCGGTGGTCACACTCTCCCAGCATCCGAATATTTTGGGCATGAAGGACAGTGGTGGTGACGTGAGTGGCAGCAGCTCTGGGGCTGGGGTCCTCTCCTCCTTCTCTGGGTCCCAGCACTTTTGCTCCTGAGGGCAGCTCTGAGATCTGTTTCTGTCCTTGGCTTCTGTTTGAGTTCTCTCTGTTGTGCGGGCTCTCTGGGGCTTTCTTGAGGGCATCTCTTTGGGCACTGGGCTTTCATTCCACCACACTTGCCCAGCCTTCATACAGGATGAGGCTCTGGGCACAGCTCTCACGCCACATTTTCTATTGCAGGTGACCAGGATTGGGCTGATTGTTCACAAGACCAGGAAGCAGGATTTCCAGGTGTTGGCTGGATCGGCTGGCTTCCTGATGGCCAGCTATGCCTTGGGTAGGCCACCTGCTGCTCTCAAACTTCATGGGTGACCAAGAGACACCCAGGCAGCTGGGTCCGCTGGGAGAGACTGTGAGGGCTGGGGCTGCATCTGCAGACGGGTTTGCCAGCCTGCCTGCTCTGAAAACTCAGAAACCTGGCCACGCCGCTTGCCTGTCTGAATACTGGGTGATGTGAGTAACACCGAGTGGAGAAGGATGGCCGTGTACGATCCCTGGCCTGTAGTAGGGATGCTGGCAGTTTGTTCTGAGTCCTGAGCTCCATGATTAGATGACAAACTTAGTTGCTCTAATCCCACCTTGTAAATCATTCTCTGAGGGCAGAGTGCCTTGGGGCGCTCCTCTGTAGTTCAGGAGTCCATTTTCCTCTCCCCAGTCCCAGGCCAGAAAGAATTGTCAGATCTACAGAGTTGGGCCAGCAGTCTTCAGTTGCCTAATCAGATTCTGTTTCAATCCAGGATCCCTGGGAGTGTCACTTAGATCAATTGTTCTTGACTGTTTGGGGTCAGGGTCCTTGGGTTCGGATTAGATTTGAGCCCTGGAGGGGAGGGAGAAGAAGGGAAGCCATTCCTTCCAGCGGAAGCCCCAGTGAGTGGAGATTTGAGTGACTTTTCCAGCACTGCAGGGGAGAGCGCTGGTTCTAATTCCGTCTGGTCCCTCCAGACTTTGGCTGGTTGTCTAGGTCCTTGTATATCTCCCCCTGCCATGTCATGGTCTCTACAGTGCAGGGAAAGAAGAAGGGATCAATTTCTGCCTCACTCTGAGAGTGGGGTAGATTAAAGAAGAAAAGCACAGGTGCTGGAGGCTGGGTGATCTTAGCTGGAATTTCAGCTCTGCAATGTACTCACTGAGTAATGCTGGGCAAGGCATTCATGTCGCTGGGCCTGAGTTTCTTTTTCTTTTTTAAAAATTATTGTGACTCAAAGTTCTGCTGAATGGGCCTGAGTTTCCACTCTGTAATAGTAGGTATTCCACAAACAACAGCTCTATTTGCTCATTCTAAATTGCATACTCTCTCTTGGGTCTTGAGGCCACGGTACCTAGGGTTCCATTCCTATCTAGCCTTAGAAGCACACTCACAGGCTTGCAGAAGTGGCGGGGCTTCCACAGCCAAACCCATTTTTATTGCCCTGATGAGCACAAAGAGAACTAGAGAGGGTCTTGTTCAGGCTCATGCGGACAATGGGAAGACATGCCTGGTGACCTGACTGTCCGGAGCTCTTTCCAGCCCACTGCTGTCTCTGGTTACATCCACTAGGGGGAATAAGATTTCGAAAGAGCAAAGGCTTCCCATCCATCCTACCCTCTCACAGGACTGATGAGTCAGGGGGCTATCGGAGGTGTCAACTGGCCGATGGGATTTTATTCCCGGAGGGGTGCAGGGAAGGAACTGTCCTCGAGTTCGCTTTCAGGCTCTGTTCCCTGCCCCTCACAGATCAGCCCTGAGCAGCACTCAGCCTGCGGGATTCTATTTTAAATATGCAGGCAGCTCTTCTCTTTAGAAATGTATACTCTGAACTCACAGAGCATGCCTTCGATGTGGCCAGCCAAGTGACATAGAAATCTGCATCTAATGTCACTGGGCTGAAGAGGTGCTGGGACCAGGGCTTTGGGTGCTCTGTGAGGAGAGGCTCTGGCTGACGTTCTGCGTCTTACTTCGTGCAGGAGCTGTGGGGGGCGTGTGTGCCCTGGCCAATGTCCTGGGGGCTCAGGTGTGCCAGCTGGAGCGACTGTGCCTCACAGGGCAATGGGAAGACGCCCAGAAACTGCAGCACCGCCTCATCGAGCCAAACACGGCGGTGAGCCAGTGGCAGTGGGGGCGTGGCGTGGGTGGGGGTGGTCTGTGTTCTCTTGGAACAGGACCCAGGACTGGCACCAGGCCCCACTCAGTCTCCTCCTTTCAGAAAATCCTTTCAGAGAACACCCCCGTGTGGGAACTCCTTGTGCCTTCCAGAGAATCCTGACTTCAAAGTCAAGCTCTATTGATTGTGAAACTTAAATGTGCATTAGGATTCCCTTAGGGGTGAATTAAAGTTCCAACTTTTGGGCCCAAAAATATGCATTGAAACAAACATTCTGTGTGATTGTGACAGAGTAACCCTAGAACTACACTTAGAGATGGCTGGAAAGAAAGAGCGTAAACCAGGGGCCTCTAAATCCGCCCTATTGGGTCTTGAAAAAATAGACATGATTACTGGGGCTAGCAAAGGAGTTAGGAGGCAGGAGAGGGCTGTCTTCAAATAATCTGTCCTGTAGTCAGACTGTGTGCCTCAATTCTTTGTTGGGCAAGCAAAGGAGAACTTCAGAGAAAACTCTCGACAAGTTCAGGGTCATTCTGAGGTCTGAAGCAACAGAAAAATGTGTGCCCCTGTATTCAAGTTTTAATGTACATTATATTATTGTATTATTATTTTTTTCTTTCTTTCCTTTTTTTTTTTTGAGGCAGTCTTGCTCTTTTGCCCAGGCTGGAATGCAGTGATCTTCTCAGCTCACTGCAACCTCTGTCTCCCAGGTTCAAGCAATTCTTGTGCCTCACTCTCCTGAGTAACAGAGATTACATGTGTGCACCACCATGCCCAGCTAATTTTTGTTTTTTAGTAGAGATGGGGTTTCACCACGTTGGCCAGGCTGGTCTCAAACTCCTGGCCTCAAGTGATCCGCCCACCTCAACCTCCCAAAGTGCTGGGATTACAGGCATGAGCCACAGTGCCGGCTTTTTATTTTTTCTTTTCTTTTTGAGAGAGTCTTGCTCTGTCGCCCAGGCTGGAGTGCAGTGCCGTCATCTCGGCTCACTGCAATCTCTGCCTCCCGGGTTCAAGCAATTCTCCTTTCTCAGCCTCCCTAGTAGCTGGGATTATAGGCGCATGCCACCATATTTGGCTAATTTTTTTGTATTTTTAGTAGAGATGGGGTTTCACCATGTTGACCGAACCTGGTCTTAAACTCCTGACCACAAGTGATCCTTCTGCCTCCTGCCTCCTGCCTCCTGCCTTGGCCTCCCAATCTTTTTTATTTTTATTTTTTATTTTTGAGACAAGGGTTGTTCCCTGTCATCCAGGTTAGACTACTGTGGTGCAAGGACAGCTCACTGCAGCCTCAAGGCCCTGGGGTTAAGCAATCTTTTTATTTTTAGTTTAGTTTATTTTTTTGTAAAGATGGGGGTCTCATTATGTTACCCAGGCTGGTATTTATCTCCTGGGCTCAAGAGGTCCTCTTACCTCAGCCTCCCAAAATGCTGAGATTACAGGCATGAGCCACCATGCCTGGCCTACTGTATATTTTATATTAAACTTTTTATTTTATTTTATTTTGTTTATTTTGAGATGGAGTTTCACTCTATTGCCCAGGCTGGAGTACAGTGATCTCAGCTCACTGCAACCTCCACCTCCCGGGTTCAAGCAATTCTCCTGCCTCAGCCTCCCAAGTAACTGGGATTACAGGTGCCTGCCACCACGCCTGGCTAATTTTTGTGTTTTTAGTGGAGACAGGTTTCACCATGTTGGCCAGGCTGGTCTCACACTCCTGATCTCAGGAGATCCACCTGCTTCGGCCTCCCAAAGTGCTGAGATTACAGGCGTGAGCCACCACACTTTGGTCAAACTTTTTATTTTTAGATAATTATAGATTCTCATGCAACTTTAAGAAATAATACAGGCCAGGCGGCGTGGCTCACGCCTGTAATACCAGCACTTTGGGAACCCGAGGTGGGCAGATCATGAGGTCAGGAGATCAAGACCATCCTGGCTAACACGGTGAAATCCAATCTCTACTAAAAATACAAAAAATTAGCCGGACTTGGTGGCATGCACCTGTAATCTCAGTTACTTGGGAGGCTGAGGCAGGAGAATCGCTTGAACCCAGGAGGCAGAGGTTGCTGTGAGCCAACATCATACCAGTGCACTCCAGCCTGGGCGATAGAGTGGCTCTGTCTCAAAAACGAACAAACAAAATAAATAATACAAAGGGATCCCATGTACCCATGATCCAGTTTTCCCCAATGGTAACATCTTACAAAACTGTAGAATAATTTTACAGTCTGGATATTGACCTTGACACAGTCAAGACACAGATTATTTCTGTCCCTACAAGGATCCCTCATGTCATCCTCTTATAGCCACACCTACTCATATCTGCCTTCAACAGCTCCTTAACCTCTGGCAACCACACATACATTCACCATTTTATGGTTTTGTCAGTTCAAGACTCTACTATATAAAATCATGTAGTATATAACTTTTGGGGATTGGCTTTTTTCCACTCAGCATAATTCTCTAGATATTCATCCAGGTTGTTTGTTGCATGTATCAGTAGTTAATTCCTTTTTATTTCTGAGTTCTATACCATGATATGGCTGTACCACAGCATGTTTATTTATTTATTATTTGTTTATTTATTGAGACAGGGTCTTGCTCTGTTTCCCAGGATGAGTGCAGTGGCAAGATCGTGGCTCACTGTGGTCTTGACCTTCCAGTTCAAGCGATCCTCCCAGCTCATCCTCCCAAGTAGCTGGGATGACAGGTGCACACCACCACGCCCAGCTAATTCTTTTTCCTTTTAGTAGAGACAAGGTCTCGCTAGGTTGCCAAGGCTGGTATCAAACTCCTGGTCTCAAGCTATCTTCCCTCAGCCTCCCAAAGTGCTGGGATTATAGGCATGAGCCCCCATGGCTGGTCCCCCAAAGCATGTTTAGTCATTCACCAGTTGAAAAACAGCTGGGTTATTTCCATTTTTGGTTATTAAAAGCATTCATGGGCTGGGTGCAGTGGCTTATGCCTATAATCCCAGCACTTTGAGAGGCCGAAGTGGGCAGACCACCTGAAGTTGGGAGTTTGAGACCAACCTGGCCAACATGGTGAAACTCATCTCTGCTAAAAATACAAAAATTAGCTGGGCGTGGTGGTGGGCGCCTGTAATGCCAGCTACTGAGGAGGCTGAGACAGGAGAATCACTTGAACCCAGGAGGCGGAGGTTGCAGTGAGCTCAGATCGTGGCACTGCACTCCAGCCTGGGTGACAGAGTGAGCCTCTGTCTCAATAAATAAATAAGTAAATAAATAAATAAATGCTGCATGAACATTCATGAACAGGTTTTCATGTGTCCGTAAGTTTTCATTTTTCTGGGATCAATACATAGCAGCACAAATGGTGGGTCATATGGTAATCACATTTCCTTTTCTAAGAAACTGCTGGCTGGGTGCGGTGGCTCACACCTGTAATCCCATCATTCTGGGAGTCTGAGGCGGTGGACTGCTTGATCCCAGGAATTCAAGACCAGCCTGGGCAACATGGGGAGACTCTGTCTCTACAAAAAATACAGAAAATTAGCCAGGTGTGGTGGCATGCACCTGTGACCCATGACTCAGGAGGCTGAGGCAGAAGGGAAGATCCCTTGAATCTGGGAGGTTGAGGCTGCGGTGAGCTGTGATATTGCCACTGAACTCCAGCCTGGGCTACAGAGACCCTGTCTGAAACAAAACAAAACAAAAAACCCAGAAACAAACCTGCCAAACTTTCCCAGAGTGGCTGTGCTATTTTAAATTTACACTGAGGTAAATGTATGAGTGATCCAGTTTTTCTGCAGCTTTGCCAGCATTTGGCGTTGTGACTATTTTTTATTTTAGCCATTCTGATAGATGTGTAGTACCGTCTCATTGTGGTTTTAATTTGCATTTCTCTGATGGCTAATGGTATTGAACATTTTTTTCATGTATTTATTTGCCATCTGTATATCTTTTCAGTCAAATATCTTTATTTCTTACTCATTTTAAAATTGGACTGTTCTTTTGACTGCTGAGTTTTAAAGTTCTTTTTTTATCTTTATTTTTTTTTAGTAGAGATGGGGTTTCACCACATTGGCCAGGATGGCCTGAATCTCCTGACCTCATGATCTGCCCGCCTCAGCTTCCCAAAGTGCTGGAATTACAGGCATGAGCCACTGTGCCTGGCCTTTTTTTTTTTTTTTTTTTTTTGAGACTGAGTCTTGCTCTGTCGACAAGGCTAGAGTGCAGTGGTGCGATCTCAGCTCACTGCAACCTCTGCCTCCTGGGTTCGAGCAATTATTCTGCCTCAGTGTCCTGAGTATCTGGGAATACAGGTGCACGCCACCACGCTCGGCTAATTTTTGTATTTTTAGCAGCGGTATGTTTCACAATGTTGGCCTCAACCTGCCAAAATGCTGGGACTACAAGTGTGAGCTACTGAGCCCAGCTAAAGTTCTTTATAGCTTCTAAATACTAGTCCCCTGTCAGATATGTGGCTTGTAAATATTTTCTCCCAGTCTGCAGCTTGTCTTTTTATTGCCTTAACAGGTCTTTTGCCGAGCAAGTTTTATATTTTGATGAAGTCCAATTTATCAACATTTTCTTTTATGGATCATGCTTTTGGTGTCAAGTCTAATAACTCTTAAAGAGTTCTTAGAAGATAATAAGGATTTCCTCTTATTTCTTTTTTCCTATAAGTTTTATAGTTTTATGTTTTACAAGTCTGTGACCCATTTTGAGTTAATTTTTGTATAAAGTGTGAGACTTAGGTCGAGGTTTTGTTTGTTTTTTCCCTAATGGATATCTACTTGCTGCAGCATCATTTGCTGAAAAGGCCGTCTTTGCTCCATTGAACTGCTGGTACACCTTTGTCAAAAATCAGTGGGGCATATTTATGTGGGTCATTTCTGGGTTCTCTGTTCTTTCCATTCATCTATGTCTATCTCTCTGCAATACCACACAGACTTGATTGCTGTAGCTAAGTCTTAAAATCAGGTAGACTGATTCCTCCCACTTTGTTCTTTTTTTTGTCCCCTTCAAAATTGTTTTAGCTAGTCTAATTTCTTTACCTTTTCATATAAATTTTACAAGAATCTTGTCTATATCTACAATAAAATCTTGCTGGGACTTTGACTGAAATTGTGTTAAGCCTGTACACCAATCTGGGGACAACTGATTTTTTTTTTTTTTTAGAGATGGAGTCTTGCTCTGTCACCCAGCCTGGAGTACAATGGCACAGCCTTGGCTCACTGCAACCTCTGCCTCCTGGGTTCAAGCAATTCTCCTGCCACAGCCTCCTGAGTAGCTGGGATTACAGGCGCCCACCACCACACCCGGCTAATTTTTTGTATTTTTAGTAGAGATGAGGTTTCACCATGTTGGCCAGGCTGGTCTTAAACTACTGACCTCGTGATCCGCCTGCCTCAGCCTCCCAAAGTGCTGGGATTACAGGTGTTAAGCCACCACACCCGGCCTCTGACTTCTTTACTATTTTGTCCTTCAGTCCCTGAACATGGTACATTTCTCTATTTAGATCTTTGATTTACTTCTTTAGCATTTTGTAGTTTTCAGCCAACAAGTCCTGTACATATTTTAAGAAATTTACACCTAAGCATCTGGTGCAGAGTGGCTCATGCCTGTAATTCTAGTACTTTTGAAGGTGGAGACAACAGTATTGCTCAAGCCCAGGAGTTTGAGACCAGGCTGGGCAACATGGCGAGACCCCATCTCTGGGGGAAAAAAAAAAAAAGAAGACACCTCTGCACTAGGCTCTGTACTAGGCTTCTATGGACATCCTGCTTTCTGGAGGGTAAAGCACCCCCTTGCTGCTCCCTACACACTGTCTCCACTGCATTGCCTGTGCATCTGGCAGTGGGTGCAGTGGCCTCTGGTGGCCTTTTGAAGACAAGCAGTGGTGCAAGTCCTGACTCCCCTTCAGCAGGCCTGCTCTGATGTCACCTAGTTGGGAGTAGGAGTGGCAGCTAGCTCCTTCACTCAGCTGGCCTGGCTGGTGTTTGGCTGGTGTAGAGAGGTTACTCTCTGAAAGCTTTCCATCTTGCTAGGTGACCCCTTTTCTGGTTCTTTGTGGCTAGAGAGAACTGGCTTCTGTTAGGGTTTTTATTGTCTGTACCCATCGGCGTTGTATGGTTGCTGACTTCTTCAGCTCCAAGTCTGGGCCAGGGGACACAGCACCGTGTGGCTTTGTGGGTCTCTAGGTCCCTCGCTGGTCTTCCTTCTGCTCTCTGCCTTCCAGAGTCTTCTTATGTCTGTTTTTTATATAATGTCCAGAGTTTTTAGTTGTAGTTATTGGGAAGAATCAGGACAAACACTTCTACTCCATCTCCCTGAAAGTGGCGCTCTATGTATTTTTCTAAATGGTGACATTTTCCACCCTAAGAACATTAAAGTGGGCGAAAAAATACTGAAAATTGAGAAGCAGGTATGTTAAAACTCATGCCACCGTTTTAGGTTTAAATATTTCATATACCAAAAACATGAATTATAATTTTATTTTCCTGACTTAATGGAAGCAAACTCATTAAAACATATTTTTCCAAATCTACTTCTAGAAAAAGACTAACCATTAAAAAGACACCAGCAGGGCACAGTGGCTTACATCTATAATCACAGCAATTTAGGAGACTGAGGCAGGAAGATCACTTGAGCTCAGGAGTTTGAGACCAGCCTGGGCAATATAGTGAGACTTTGTCTTTAGTAAAAATAAATAAAAATTAGCCAGGCATGGTGGTGTGCAACTATAGTCCCAGCTACTCAGAGGTTGAGGCAGGGCGATTTTTGAGCCTGTGGGGTTGAGGCTGCAGTGAGCCAAGGTCATGGCACTTCACTCCAGATTGGACGAAAGAGCAAGACCCTGTCTCAAAAAAAGAAATGTAAAAAATACAATAAATAAAAATAAAAAATACACCAAAAAAACCCATGTATATGGGGCACACATGATTACTTTTGCATGAGGCTTCAATATGGCGAGGCATAGCTCCATCGGATCCTGTCTTTATTTAAAACTGTTCATTGTGGATTTTTTTCTGATAGACTTTGATTTTTAAAAAATATTGCAGCTGGGCGCGGTGGCTCACGCCTGTAATCCCAGCACTTTGGGAGGCCGAGGCGGGTGGATCACGAGGTCAAGAGATCGAGACCATCCTGGTCCACATGGTGAAACCCCGTC
>NW_016107614.1:1176558-1185966 GCF_001604975.1 Cebus imitator | reverse complement strand
AAAAAAAAAAAAAAAAGGCGGGCATGGAGGCTCAAGCCTGTAATCCCAGCACTTTGGGAGGCGGATCACCTGAGGTTAGGAGTTCGAGTCCAGCCTGGCCAACATGGTGAAACCCCAACTCTACTAAAAATACAACAATTAGCCAGGAGTGGTGGCTCACGTCTGTAATCCCAACTACTTGGGAAGCTGAGGCAGAACAATCGCTTGAACCCAGGAGGCAGAGGTTGTAGTGAGCCATGATCATGCCATTGTACTCCAGCCTGGGGGACAAGAGTGAGACTCTGTCTCAAAACATAAAATTGTGTTGAAATATTACTTAATTTGATGATTGAGGTTTTTGGCTTCCCCTTAAGTTTTGCATGCAAGGTAAGGACCTCATGCACCTTCCCGCAGTCTCAGGCTGAGCTAGGCACTCTACAATATTTTATTTGGGTAAAGCGGTGGGTGGACTCTAGAGCTTCCTCACAGCTGTATCCTTACCTCAAAGGGGCAGATTAACTTAGATTTAGATAAAGGACAGCTGAGGAGGCAAGTCTGTGTCCCTCTGGAGGTGAAGGTGCTCCGGAAATGGGACCTTTTATACACAGGTTGTAAGAACTTGAAGAAACAAAGGCCTCCATTGGGCACATGCCATCCTGCACGTACTGAACATTCCACTGGGGTGGGGCCTCTGCTCTCCCACTGACACCCACCTGTGAAAGCGAAGGTCCCAGAACCTGCATTCCAGTGGGACAGGCAAAGGAGCAGTTTCCAGGGCTCATGGGAATTGGTCTAATATTAGTGGTGTTTTTCTCATCTGGCCCTGTGATGTCTCTATGGGGTAGGTGTTGTTATCATCTCATTTCACAGACGAGGCAGCTTGGGCTGCCCCTGGGGAAGAGCAAATGCCTAGCTGCCATCCCGATATCTGCGTGTCATCCTGACTCACCCTTCATTCTGCATCCGCTCCTGTGCCAGCTCTGGGCACATACCCAGGAATGCCTGGAACACCTTTCTGCTGCCTGGGCTGTAGGCTCAGACACCCCAAGAGCAGCTTGATGTGACTCTATTAGCTCTCCCTGGTCGAACACAATGTCCTTCCTCCGCCTTCCAAGCAGCCTGCCTCCTGCCCCTGGCTACATTTAGGGCTTTCTCCAGTCTTTGCCACCAACCCTTTCTTAGGGTTTAAAGAGGGGCCATATCAATTATCTTTGGAAATCCATGGTAGGAGTGAGCTTTTCTGCAGGTACCTCTTACTTCCGTCCTCTCCTGGGTCTTTCCCACCTACTGAAGCTTTGGGTAGAAAGGCCTGGCTATTAGAACATCATGGGGGACAAGGCTTGGAGGAGGATAGCTTACCACCCATTCCAAGAAAAAAAAAATCCATGCTTGATAAAGCCTCCGGGCCTCTAGCGGTCAACAGTTATTAGTCAATCTTTCATCAATGGCTCCTGGCCTTTTCATCCCAAACAACCTCTTATTTTTACCCTCCTAAGGTTTTAGCTTCCCTCCAAATAAACCTTTCTTAAGGATTACTTTCCTAGTTTTCAGGTAGTGAAAGATTCATCTAATACTTCTGATCAGCATGAAATAACCAGTTGCTATACCAAAAGCAAGGAAATTTGATGCTTCATTTATTCTGTAAAATTCCATGCATGATTTTAAATTATAATAGCCGGGCGCCATGGCTCACACCTGTTAATCCCAGCACTTTGGGAAGCTGAGGTGGGCAGATCACTTGAGCTCAGGAGTTCGTGACTAGCCTGGGCGACATAGTGAGACCTCGTTTCTACAAAAAATGCAAAAATTAGCCAGGCATGGTGGCATGCACCTGTAGTCCTAAGTGCCCTGAAGGCCGAGGTGGGAGAATCAATTGAGCCTGGGAGGTCTAGGCTGCAGTGAGCCATGATCATACCGCTACACACTAGCCTAAGCGGCAGCGTGAGACCCTATCTAAAAAAAAATAAAAATAAAATTTAAATAAATAAATTATTCAGGGCTCGGTGGCTCATGCCTGTAATCCCAGCATGCTGGGAGGCCGAGGTGGGTGGATCACTTGAGGTCAGGGATTTGGGATTTGAGGCCAGCCTGGACAACAGGTGAAACCCTGTCTCTACTACAAATGCAAAATAAATAAATAAATAAAAGCCTGGTGCAGCGGCAAGTGCCTGTAGTCTCAGCTACTCAGGAGGCTGAAGCAGGAGAATCGTTTGAACCCGGGAAGGGGAGGTTGCAATGAACCAAGATCATGCCACTGCACTCCAGCCTGGGTGACAGAGTGAGACTCTGTCTCAAAAAAATAAGTAAATAAAAATAAACTGTAACAATAGCTTTAGTGTCCCCATTATCATGAAAAAACCTTTAGAGATCATGTTGTCCAGCCCCTTCCTTTTTTAGACAGGATAACTTACTCAGGGATAATAAGTAAATGACACAGTTTATACAACAAAACTTCCTTGGGCAATGATGTTTTGCTTTTCCTAGGAGGACATTCAGTGTTTCAGGGAACTGGGCTGCAGACTGGCGATGCTCTAGTGCCTATATCCACAGCCTTGCTGTCTTCTCCCACCCCAGCTCAAGGACTGAATGCCATTCTCCTCCCTGCTGCAGTGGATTTTTCTCCTAAAACCAAAGGAGGCACTCTTCTTCCTCAATCTGAAGTTTTTGCATTTTGCTATTATAGACCTGCTCTCTGGTGTCTAAATCTGGATTCCCAATCTACCCTCAGTGCCATAGATTTGATAGTTACTTTCCTGGGGGAAGAGGGTAGGACTTCAACTTTCTGTGTTCAGAGAATTCTTTAGTGTCTTCTAACAGGCCCTGCTTTGCAGGTGACACGGCGCTTCGGGATCCCAGGGCTGAAGAAAACCATGGACTGGTTTGGCTACTACGGAGGCCCCTGCCGCGCCCCCTTGCAGGAGCTGAGCCCCGCTGAGGAGGAGGCACTGCGCATGGATTTCACCAGCAATGGCTGGCTCTGAGGGCAGGCAGCATCCATGGCTGGCCTGAGCCCATCTCAGCCTCCTGCCTTGCACCTGCAGCCTGAATCGGAGAGCGCAGTGGGGGGATAAGGGGAGCGGGTGGTGGGGAGTGGGTAGAGGATCCTTTGCCTACTCGGGTCTTCCAGCCAGCCTTTCACAGGCACGCTCATGCACACCTCTTATTCTCATGGCCCCTGACTTCTCTCTCCCTTTTATATCCTAAACTGTCTCTCTGGTCTGAAGACTGAGAAAGAGCAATTTCTCAATTTGTCCTTCTACTGTGGATGCTTTCCTATGCCCTGAGGCACAGGAAGTTAGAAAGGAAGGCCAGAGGGGTACTTAGGCACAGTAAGGGAATTTTTTTTTTTTTTTTGAGACAGAATTTTGCTCTGTCACCCAGGGTGGAGTGCAGTAGGGCGATCTTGGCTCACTGCAACCCTGCCTCCTGGGTTCAAGTGATTCTTCTGCCTCAGCCTCCCGAGTAGCAGGGATTACAGGCATGCGCCACCACACCCAGCTAATTTTTGTATTTTTAGTAGAGATGGAGTTTCCCCATGTTGGCCAGGCTGGTCTCAAACTCCTGACCTCACATGATCCACCCACCTCAGCCCCTCAAAGTGCTGGGATTACAGGTGTGAGCCATTGTGCCCGGCTGGGCATTTCTTTTATCAAAGTGGGGACTACTTAGACTTGAGGCTTCAAACCTGAGTCTAGCGTAGTGCAGCTGGAAGCCAGGGCTACTCTTACAAACCTAAGTTCTGACTCCTTCCAGGGAAGCATCAGCTTAGGAAACTTGATCAGGAAAGTGTCACTGGTCTTTGAAAGGACTCTTTACCACCCCCCCTCCACCCCAGCCCTTCCCTCCACACTGCAAGATGCATGCCAGCCACAATGCCCTTTTTTCTAAGTCTATTTTCATTCATTTCCTATTTTGGTCTCTAGCCTTGATTCCAACCATTGCATGCGTGGAGACAGCCCAGTGGCTTGTCAGATTGGTAAATAATGACACCTGGTGGATAAATGTTACATTCTAGAAGACTATTCTGGCCAGCCTAAATCTGAAACAGTAAGGGGACTTGGCCTGAGACAGGGCCATCCTCTTGCCTCCAGGTACTCTGCTTTTGTTATTAAAAATAATCACTGTGTTACTATAATAAAATTTAACAGGTAAAATTAGTGTGGCTATGTAAAGATGGACACTCCATTGCTATGCAGATCTTAGGTTTCCTGGGCAGATGTCAAGAACCTTCCCAGAGGCAACTGAGCTCTGATGGTCTGACTTCTCCCAGCTCTAAGAGCCACCCCAACAATACTGAGCCAACAGGCATTCACTTACTGGAGGTCTAAGAGAGGGATAAGCGGTAAAAGAGAGCAACTGAGCTATTTAGAAACACTTAGTACTTTTATTTTTTTGAGACAGGGTCTTGCTGTGTCGCTCAGGCTGGAGTGCAGTGGCACAATCTTGGCTCACTGCAACCTCCACCTTCCAGGTTCAAGTGATTCTTGTGCCTCCTGCTTCAGCCTCCCAAGTTGCTGGGATTATAGGCATGTACCACCGCGCCCAGGCAATTTTTGTATTTTTAGTAGAGATGGGTTTTCGCCATGTTGATCAGGATGGTCTCGAACTCCTGATCTCAGGTGATCCTCCTGCCTTGGCCTCCCAAAGTGCTGGGATTATAGGTGTAAACCACCACACCCAGCCAACTTCCTTTTTGATTAAAGTGCTAAGTGTTTAGGGCCCCGTGCAGTGGCTCATGCCTGTAATCCCAACACTTTGGGAGGCTGAGGCAGGAGGATCACCCAAGGTCAAGAATTGGAGACCAGCCTGACCAACATGGTGAACATCTCTACTAAAAAATACAAAAATTAGCCGGGCATGGTAGTGCAAGCTTGTAATCCCAGCTACTCAGGAGGCAGGAGAATTGCTTGAGCCCGGGAGGCAGAGGTTGCAGTGAGCCAAGATCGTGTCACTGAACTCCAGCCTGGGCCACAAGAGGGAAACTCCATCTCGAAAAAAAAAAAAAAGATGCTTTCTCCAAAATATTTAACCTTTTTCAGTGGTAATATTTGACTAGTGGCA
Organism: Cebus imitator; assembly: GCF_001604975.1. NCBI lineage: Eukaryota > Metazoa > Chordata > Mammalia > Primates > Cebidae > Cebus > Cebus imitator. The sequence goes on along the minus strand of NW_016107614.1, from coordinate 1,180,926 downwards.
GAAAGATGGAGATACGTTTTTTAAAAATTACTCATATTAAGGCTGGGTGCAGTGGCTCACACCTGTAATCCCAGCACTTTGGGAAGCCGAGGTGGGTAGATCACGAGGTCAAGAGATTGAGACCATCCTGGTCAGCATGGTGAAACCCCGTCTCTACTAAAATTACAAAAAATCAGCTGGGCATGGTGGCGCGTTCCTGTAATCCCAGCTACTCAGGAGGCTGAGGCAGGAGAATTGCCTGAACCCAGGAGGCGGAGGTTGCGGTGAGCCGAGATTGTGCCATTGCACTCCAGCCTGGGTAACGAGTGAAACTCTGTCTCAAAAAAAAAAAAAAAAAAAAAATTACTCATTAAAAAGAAAGTGTAAGGTTAAAAAAGAGAGGTAAATAGATAATTATTTAGTGGGGAGGGCAGAGGCTAGAGGAAAGAAAATAAAAGATCTCAATCTTCAACCCAAAACCAGGCTCTGAATGGCACTAAAGCTTGGGACTTAGCTCCTGGGGTCTTCTCACAGGCAACTTCTAGAGGAGCTGGGCTCAGAGAAGAATCCAGTTTAGGACTGGGAGAAAAGTCAGGGCTAGGCAGGCAGGGTAATGTACTGGTTAAAAGCTCAGCCTCGTGCACCTCTAGGCCCAGCTACTCAGGAGGCTGAGGCAGGAGAATTGCTGGAACCCAGGAGGCGGAGACTGCAGTGAGCCGAGATTGCGCCGCTACACTCCAGCCTGGCAGCTGGTGACAGAGCAAAACTCTGTCAAAAAAAAAAAAAAAAAATGCTCAGCCTCTGGGCTGAAACAGGTCAGGGTTTAAGTTCTGGGATCTGCCCCTTAGTGTCTATGGGACCTTGGAGAAACTGGCTTAACTTCCCTGAGCCTCATCTGTTATACAGGGATGATAATAGTACCTTCCTCCAATAAGGACATGCATGTAAAAGGGTGAGCGTGGGGGTCGATGTTCCACTACTCTCTACTCATCGCAGAGAAAGGGAAACTCCGCAGGAGTGGACCTGCCAGAGGTAACCCAGCAGGTGTGGCCATAACTGGTCTCAAGTCTTGGGCACTCTGATGCTCACGGTGAGAGGGGGCCAGTAGAAAGGGAGTTGGAATCAGAAAGACTTGGATACAAATCCCACCCAGCTGTGCCACTTACTAGTTGGGGCAGCCTGAGACTGTCTGATTTAAAAAGAAAAAAAAAAAAAGTCCATACCTCTCCTCTGTAGAGGCTGAGAAAATTAAATGATTTGATATAGTAAAATGTGCAGGGTCAGTCCCAAGGCCTAATCTGATTAACTTTTGCAAGCGGCAGATGGATTGATATTCATGAAGACGCAGGGCCAGAAAGTCAGGAAAACTAGGTATAGGCAGTTCTGGTGATTTCTTTATTCTTTATAAACACCTGTTTCTACAGTACAACTCAGAGAATAAATAGAGGCACACGGCTATAACTTCCACCACAATCTGCTGTTGAGGAGACATTCAGTGTGAGGCTAGGGGGCTAGAGGTGGGGGACGTATTTGTGTACAGGGGTAAGCTGGGGGGCCTCCATGATAAACTCTGCAGAGATCCCATCAGTAAGGTCTGATTGCCACCTGTTGGTCAAGGCTCATGATAGAAGAGCTACAGTGAGCCAAATGCTCCTTTAGTTCCCCACAGTCCTAGAGTAGGTCCAAATTCTACCAAAATCCCAGGGGTTCAGGTGAGTCTGATTTATTGGTCCACTGGAAGAAACTGTGTCAGCCCAAGCCATCCCTACAAATTCAGTTCACTCCGTGGTAGGGCCTGAAGCGGCCTAAATATTCTATCCTTTTCCCTGGAGTTAGTCACAAATACAAGTAATAAGATTATTGTTTACATGAGTTTCTTTCTTGACTGTCCCCAAAAGGTGTACTGTTCCCCATCTAAGGAAGGAGAGAGGCACACATAGGGATTATCTGCTGTAACTTGGTGAAGGAAGACAGCCTGTCCTCTAAAGGAAGAAGGAAATAGCACTCTTACCGAATCCTTCACAGGGGCATAGGCAGAAATGACTATCAGTCCGATCAGACGATCAGACAAAGTGGAAGCCTGGAGCCATGATTCCAACCAGCATAAGGAGTAACATACAGAAAAGCTCTGCTTGGTGGCTCATGCCTGCAATTCCAGCACTTTGGCAGTCCCAGGCAGGCAGGAGGATCACTTGAGCCCAGGAGTTGGAGATGAGCTTGAGCAGCATAGCAAGACCCTAGCTCAATTTTTTATAATAACAAAAAGAAAAGGTCTGGCCTTGACTTTCACAGGGCTGCTGTACTGAGCCACCCCTATCTTTTTCCTATTTCTCCAGGGTAGCACAGAGCACTGGCCCTAAGCTAGGGCTAGGATCACCTGCCCCAAAAGCAGCAGAACAAAGAGATTCTGTATCACTTGGCAGAAAATGAAGCAGAAGGGTCACAGCAGGCTGCATTGGGTAACCTGAGGTCTTAGGAACAGAGTGTTAACCAGTGAGAAGAGGCAGTTCCTCTGTCTTCCAGCACACAAGGGTCAGGGAAAGACAGCACCGCCAACGACTGCTGCAGGCTCTGCTGGCCAGCATCCTCAGCACTTTTCTGTGGTCCAGTTCTGGATTGGCAGATGACAGGGCACATATAAGTCCCTTGCTCCACTGTCATTGTCAACTTATCTCAGCTGTGGTTCATTCGCTCACCTCGAGTCAACAACGGGGGCACTGGCTTTTCCCAGTACTTGTCAGCTGAGACCCACGGCGCTGTCAGGCGGTGAGATTTCTGGCTGACTTGGAGGCGCTCTGGGCCCGCTGAATGACTGCAGAACACTTCTCACGCCGCAGCAGCTTGTTGTTCTCAAAGAGACCTTCATTGCGGGGGATTCCATGAGAACCATCAGGGAAAGTCAGCAGGCCTTTGAGGAGGGCAGAGAAAATATGGGAGTGACAATGCCATTCATGTCTCAAAGATCAGCTTGATATGTCGAGGCTGAAGAAGGAGAAAAACTCCCTGCTCAACTCAGGAGTACTCTATTGGTGAGTTCAACGGATAGGGGTCAGGGCATGGACACTATGGATTGCTGGACACCCACAGAATTAAAACTAAACAGGCATATTTCCACCCGCATTATGCCCACCTAAGTCACCCATCTTGCTGGGCTGCAACTTACCAAAACCATCTACTCTGCCATTTTTAAATTCCCCCTCAAAGGTCATGTTGTCATGTCGAATGAAGACTCCGACGCCATTAAACTTGCCCTGGGCAAACTCCCCCTCATACCTGCAGAAACACCAAGAAGTTAGCCTTCAGTGGGAAGTGAGCTGTCCAGATGAATGGAGTCGAGCAGCTGCTGATCTCTGCTATTTAATAATGCCAAGGAGCAAGCCGATTCCACCTGTCACATAGCTCTACCTACCCCACGTACTCCCAACCAGCAGAGAAGGATCAGAGAATATGTATGACACGAAGCCCTGATCTCAAGGAAAGAAGATAGGGCAGGAATGGGAGCGGGGTGGAAAGTCACTCACTTGGTTGACATTTCAAATTTTAGGTCTACTTAAAAAATAACCAATAAGAGAACTACTTATTTCTCATCTGTATACTGCAGGGAGTGGGACAAGCTCAGGATTGACAAGATATTTACCAGTGTCCCATTTTTATGTCAGAGCCTCCCTTATTTAAGGTGAAGAAAGAAATGACCTCATACCTACCTTGAACCATCTGAGAAGGTCAATACCCCAAAGCCATTAAAGAGCCCATTCTCAAAATGACCCAGGTAGGTGCCACCATCTGCAAACATCAGTTGACCAAAACCATGCCTGCGGCCTGAACAAAGAGAAGGATAGGTGTCAGGTTGGAAGGAGACAGCTTCAGGGTCTCTTCTTACTCTTTTAGCATCTCACAAAGAAAATGAGAAGCAGTAGGGGCCAGGCACGGTGGTTCACGCCTGTGATCCCAGCACTTCGGGAGACGGAGGCGGGTGGATCACCTGAGGTCAGGAGTTCGAGACCAGCCTGGCCAATATGGCAAAATCCTGTCTTTACTAAAAATACGAAAATTAGCCAGGCATGGTGGCATGTGGCTGTAATCCCAGCTACTAGGGGGGCTGAGGCAGGAGGATCTCTTGAACCTGGGAGGCAGAGGTTGCAGTGAGCAGAGATAGTGTCACTGCACTCCAGCCCGGGCAATAGAGTGAGACTGTGTCTCAAAACAAAAAACAAAAATAGAAAAGAAAACGAGAAGCAAACCTGGTTCCTGGGGCCTTCCCATCTTATCACTACAGAGTTGAAGCAGGTCCCCCAAGTATGAGTAACAGAGCACTTAACAATAGCTAACATTTATAGTGCCTTTACTATGTACCAGCCTCTTTTTTCTTTCTTTTTTTTTTTTTTTTTT
>NW_016107614.1:1172766-1176488 GCF_001604975.1 Cebus imitator | reverse complement strand
TGTTGACCAGGATGGTCTCGATCTCTTGACCTCGTGATCCACCCGCCTCGGCCTCCCAAAGTGCTGGGATTACAGGCTTGAGCCACCGCGCCCGGCCCCTCTTTCAAAGTTTTATACTTAAACTCACACATTTACTTACTGTAATGAAAACTTCTATAGGTCTTTCCTCAGTAAAAAATGCTACCAGTGTAATTCAAACAACACTTGGAAAAAGAAAATCTCAGCAATTTTGACTAAAGAGCTGAATACTAAGTAGAGGGAAAACAAACCATAGTTGCCACTCATCCACTCTGTATCAACATCCTACAGGATATTTTTATTTTGGCCTTATGTCATAATGATTTTTTTTTTAAGGAGACAGTGTCTCGCTCTGTTACCTATACTGGTGTGCAATGGCATGATCATAACTCACTGCAGCCCCAAACTTGTGGGCTCAAGCAATCCTCCTGCCCGAGTCTTCTGAGTAGCTAGGATTATAGACACACACCACCACGCCCAACTAATTAATTTTTTTGTAGAGATGGTGTCTCACTATGTTGCCCAGGTTGATCCCAAACTCCTAGCCTCAAGCAATTTCTGGCCTTGGTCTCCCAAAGTGCTAGGATTATGGGCATGAGCCACCACATCCAGCCTCATAATGACTTTTTTTTTTTTTTTTAAAAGAACAAGTGGGCTAGGCACGGTGCCTCATGCCTGTAACCCAGCACTTTGGGAGTCTGAGACAGGTGGATCCACTGAGTTCAGGAGTTCAAGACCAGCCTGGCCAACATGATGAAACCCCGTCTCTACTAAAAGGACAAAAATTAACTGGGCATGGTGACGGGTGCCTGTAATCCCAGCTACTCGGGACGCTGAAGCAGGAGAATTGCTTGAGTTCAGGAGGCAGAGGTTGCGGTGAGCTGAGATAGTGCCATTGCACTCCAGTCTGGGCCACAGAGGGGAACTCTGTCCATTTCGGAAAAAAAAAAAAAAAAAGCTCAAACCAGTGCTGCTAATCAGGCTGTTAGATTTGCCTAGTAGCTTTAAGGTGCTAATGGGGTACTGTTTTTTCTATTTTTTTTTCTCAACATAGAGAGAGGCAACGTAGTTAGATGTGAGGGCACTGAGTCAGGCTGCCTGCTGTGTTTACCTTCTTGTTCTACCACTTAGAGTTCTGTGATCTTGAGTAAGTTAGCTTCTCCTTGGCTCAATTTTCCCATCTGTTAAATGGGAATAATAATAGTATGTGCCTACCTCATAAAGTTGTCAGGAGGATTAAATAAGATGATAAACACAAACTGCTTAGAAGAGAGGCTGGCACAGGCGGGGCACTGTGGCTCATGCCTGCAATCCCAGCACTTCGGGAGGCTGAAGCAGGCAATCACCTGAGGTCAGGAGTTTGAGACCAGCCTGGCCAGCATGGTGAAACCCATTCTCTACTAAAAATACAAAACTTAGCTGGATGTGGTGGCAGGTTCCTGTAATCCCAGCTACTTGGGAGGCTGAAGCACGAGAATCGCTTGAACCTGGGAGGTGGAGGTTGCAGTGAGCTGAGACTGCACCACTGTACTCCAGCCTAGGTGACAGAGCGAGACCCCATCTTGGAAAAATAAAAAAAGAAAGATATAACTCATTCCTGGAGGTTGAATAAACAATAGCATTTTCTAATTCCTTTATTTAATCCTAAAATAGAATAAAGGAAAGGCAGGCGCTATATGGAATGAAATCCTGGGGTTGGAAATGAAGATCCATAAAGCTGGCTATATATCCTGATGTATTTGTCCTCCAGCAAGTGAAGTGTTCATCACTGGATACTCCCCCGGGGTCCTTCTCACCCTCCTTCCACTCGCCACGATACTCCTCCCCACTGGAGTAGGTGAAGGAACCTTTTGTCAGGGTCATGGTGACAGCTTACAGGATAAAAGAATGAAAACTGTAGGAAATAAGCAAAGGAGAACCAGTGTCATGGAATGGCTGGAGGAAAGTTCGGCAAAGCAATGTTGCAGATACAGTCTAAAGTCTGGTACGTGTTGGCCCCCTTAGGTGTGTTTAACAAAATACCCACGTCTCCAACCACCACCAGCACCATCATCCCCACTTCTGCCCAAGTTCCTCCTGCTTATCTTAAAAGTTTTCAGCCAGTTTCTTTTCCTATGACCTGGGATGGAAATGGAGGATTAATCTACAGATATTTACTTGATACCTACTACATGCTCAGTTGATGTATAAAATACAGTATCTTCCCTTGATGAGTTTATAATCTAGGTAATAATACTAACAATTGAAACAGTGAATTATGCCAGAGATAATGTAATTAAGTGCCAACTTGAATGACAGTGATTAACAAAGACACGAGACGGGCAGAATTTAAAACACGCAGACAAGCAGTGGAGAAGGTAAAGAGCAGTTCCAGAATCAGACAACACAGGGAACGGGCCAGGTGCAGTGGCTCATGCCTGTAATCCCAACACTTTGGGAGGCTGAGGTGGGTGGATCACCTGAGGTCAGGAGTTTGAGACCAGCCTGGCCAACATGGTGAGACCCTGTCTCTACTAAAAATACAAAAATTAGCTGGGCATGGTGGCAGGAGCCTGTAATCCTAGCTACTTGGGAGGCTGAGGCAGAATTGCTTGAACCCAGGAAGCAGAGGTTGCAGTGTGCTGAGATAGCACTACTATACTCCAGCCTGGGCGACACAGCAACACTCTGTTTCAAAAAAAAAAAGACTGGGTGCTGTGGCTTATGCTGGTAATCCCAGTACTTTGGGAGGCCAAGGCAGGTGGATCACTTGAGGTCAGGAGTTCAAGACCAACCTGGCCAACATGGTGAGACCCCATCTCTACTAAAAATACAAAAAATTAGCCCGTCATGGTGGTGCACACTTGTAATTCCAGCTACTCAGGAGCCTGAGGCAAGAGAATTGCTTGAACCCGAGAGGCAGAGGTTGCAGTGAGCCGAGATAGCCCCACTGCAGTCCAGCCTAGGTAACAGAGCAAGATTCTGTCTCTAAAAAAGAAAAAAAAAAAAAAGACAAACATGGGAAATGAACACTCTAAGGCCAATGTAAATAGATGTTCTATGGCAAAATAAGAAGCCTGGTCTCACTACAGCTGAGGGTTTATTTGGGGAGTAATAGGTCTTCGTAGGCACACGCAACCACAATCTTAAATTTGAAGAGAGGCCTGGTGCAGTAACTCACACCTGTAATCCCAGCACTTTGGGAGGCTGAGGTGGGAGGATCACTTGAGTCCAGGAGTTCAAGACCAGCCTGGGCAGCATAGGAAGACCTCATGTCAAAAATGTAAAATTAAAACATAAAAATTAGGTGGGGCGCAAAATGGCTCACGCCTGTAATCCCAGCACTTTGGGAGGCTGAGGTGGGCGGATTATGAGGTCAGGAGTTTGAGACCAACCTGGCCAACATGGTGAAACCCTGTCTCTATGAAAAATGCAAAAATTAGCCAGGTGTGGTAGCAGGCACCTGTAATCCCAGCTACTTGGGAGCCTGAGGCAGGAGAATCACTTGAACCCGGGAGCCAGAGGTTGCAGTGAGCTGAGATCATGCTACTGCGCTCCAGCCTGGGTGACAGAGCAAGACTCCGTCTTGAAAAAAATAATAAAAAATAAATAAATAGGCCGGGCGCGGTGGCTCACGCCTATAATCCCAGCACTTTGGGAGGCCGAGGCAGGTGGATCACGAGGTCAAGAGATCGAGACCATCCTGGTCAACATGGTGAAACCCC
>NW_016107614.1:1170470-1172422 GCF_001604975.1 Cebus imitator | reverse complement strand
AAAAAAAAAAAAAATTAAATAAATAAATAAATAAATAAATAATAAATTTGAAAAGAACCTGACAGATTTAGCCCAACCTCTCATTTTACAGGAGAAATAGAAGCCCGGAGAGGTTGTAAAATTTGTTGGCAGCCTCCCCTGACTATACTAGTCCTTTTTTACTGTATAGCACAGCCTCTGCTTTTAGGTCAGGCTAACTTAAAGAGACCTTTGAAGGTGGGCTAAGAGTTTACAGCACACAAGGGAGGAAAAGAGGCCACCTCTAAGGGTTTGTGAACCAGGATGTAAGATGATGCAGGCAGCGTGTAGGGAAAATGAATGTGGTGGCATGAAGTGGGATAGGTTGGAGCAGCAAGTCTATAGTCAGAAAAGCTTGCAAGGAAGGAAAATATGACAGTGCAGCAGATTGTAAAAATGGGCACAGATATTCTCCCTCCGTTCATGACCCTGCAATGTGACAAGGCAGATCCTCCCATTAAGAGGCAGAGTTGTCCGGGTGTGGGGGCTCATGCCTGTAATCCCAGCACTCTGGGAGGCTGAGGCGGGTGGATCACCTGAGGTCAGGCCTTTGAGACCAGCCTGGCCAGCATAGTGAAACCCTGTCTCTACTAAAAATACAAAATTTAGCCGGGCTTGGTGGCAGGTGCCTATAATCTCAGCTGAACTCGGGAGGCTGAGGCAAGAGAATCGCTGGGACCCAGGAGGCAGAGGTTGCAGCGAATCAAGATTGTGCTATTGCATTCCATACTGGGTGACAAGAGCAAAACTCCATCTCGAAAAAAAAAAAATTAGCTGGGCATGGTGGTGGGCTACCATAGTAGCTGTATTCCCAGCCACTCAGCACGCTGAGGAAGAAGAATGGCTTAAACCCGGGAGGCAGAGGTTGCAGTGAGTTGAGATCACACCACCGCAATCCAGCTAGATGTGGTAGTGTGTGCCTGTAGTCCTAGCTACTGAGGAAACTGAGGTGGCAGGATCCCTTGAATCCAGGAGTTTGAGGTTACAGTGAGCTATGATTGTGCCACTGCACTCTAGCCTGGGTAACAGAGCAAGAGCCTGTCTCTAAAAAATAAATAAGTAAATAAAAGATGAAAGGGTGAATGAAAAGACCGAGGGAATTAAAAAAGAAATAGGTTTGTATTTTTTAGTATATCAAATGACATTCTATTTGCCTCTGTTTATATTTAATGATTTTGGGGGTACATTAATTCCCTTTTTCTTTTTTTTTTTGAGACAGAGTCTCCCTCTGTTGCCCAGGCTGGAGTGTAGTGGCATGATCTCGGCTCACTGCAACCTCTGCCTCTTGGATTCAAGCGATCCTTCCACCTCAGCCTCCCAAAGTGCTGGAATTATAGGTGTGAGCCACCATGCCCGGCGTGAGCATCTGTGTTTTTAAAATATATTATCTAATTTCATCTCACAACAACTTTTTGAGGTATTATTATTTCCACTTTAGACATGAGGAAACTAAGGTGCAGAGAGGGTAAGCAAATTAACTAAGGTGCTAAGGTCATACATTAACATTTGGGAACTAACATGTAAAAGTTAGAATTAGATCTCTGGCAGCTGGCCTTGCTGGCAGAAGTTCTTATGCTAACTTATACCATTCTATCCTCTCTGGCCTCCCAGGATTACATGGTGGTGTTGTAGACTCTGTGCATAGAAGGACTTGAGTTCAAATCCAAGTTCACTGTGTAACTATGAGCAAGGTATTTCAGCATCTCTACATCTCAGTCTCCTTATCTGCAAAGTGGACATAACATATGTATTTCACAGAATTGTCAGGTGGACTAAATTAAATATCTGAGAGTCAGAAAAGAAAGATAAAGGAAAGAGAATGGCACACGTGTAAGTACCTAGAACACTGCCAGGGCCTGCCCACTAAATGTTAGTTTCTTTTCCTCTTTCAAAGTTTTTTGTTTTTTTTTTTTTTTTTTTTGAGACGGAGTTTC
>NW_016107614.1:1165730-1168520 GCF_001604975.1 Cebus imitator | reverse complement strand
CTTTGCCTCCTGGGTGCAAGCAATTCTTGTGCTTCAGCCTCCTGAGTAGCTGAGCTTACAGGCGCCTGCCACCATACCTGGCTACTTTTTGTATTTTTAGTAGAGAAAGTGTTTCACCATGTTGGTTAGGCTGGTCTCGAACTCCTGGCCTCATGTTAACTGCCCACCTCGGCCTCCCCAAAGTGCTAGATTTGAGCCACCATGCCTAGCCAGAACATAATGATTTTTGATACAGACATCGAAAGCCCAGAAATGGTCTGATGTGAAAATAGCTAGGCCTGACAAGAGCAGGGCTCAGCGACATCTTCTACACCTTGGCTCTGTCACAAGTTTCATCCCAGCCATGAGGACAGATGAGTTCTAAGAATCCCTGTGTTCTTGTCCAAATAAGAGAAAAGATTCATTTCTTGCCTAAATGAAGGCCAACCTTGTGGAGACTCTTCTAGAGATGTTTGGGGGCCACTCTCATAGGACTTTCTCCCTTCTTCAGTTATCAGTCAAGAATTTCATTTCCATTATCTCTCACACAGAAGATATCCAAGGCAAGGACCGTTATCTTCTTGTAGTAAAATGCCTCCAAACCTCTGGGAGCTATTTTCTGAGAGATGATGCTGGTACTTGCTATGTCATCTCTGTCCTATCAGTGTCTCAGAAGGTCAGCATCCAATTTCAGGCTCACAGCCTCTTATCACTGGCCCAGCATCAGAGTGTGCTGGGTTAGAGGCCAACATGACTCCATTACAAATACAACATTAATGAGAGTATGAGAAGCAGTTTTCCATCAGAACAGAGGAAAACTCTTTCCAGTACAGATGGGCATTTTGATCGGGCTGTCTTCAGCTCTTCCCAGAATTTTTTTTTTCTTTTTTATTTATGCTTTTTTTTTTTTTTTTTTTTTTTCCCAGCTCTTCCCAGAATTAAGTCACAGTACTAAAGGTCAGCTTATGGTTGAAATTTCATTCCTTCAAAGCGGAATAGAAGCTGAAGGGCTGTATCTTCCACTAAATCTTATAATTAACCATTCCAAAACCTAAACACAAAATTACTATTTATACAGAAAGATTATAGGAGCATTTCCTTTAGATGTTTGGCAGCAGTTAACCAACTTGTTTTCACTCAAAATTTGGAAGGAGTTATTGCAGTGGGATTTGAGGAGTCATATGCACTACACAGGAGTCAGGAAAAGCACTGCCTTGTATTTATTTACTTTTTCTCAAAGCTACAGGAAACTTCCAAAGAGTGGCATCATATACCTTATTCCAGAAGGACGACTAGAAGATTATTGAAAGAAGGGAATGTTTCTCCAGTTTGAGAGTTATTTATGGACAAAGCACTAGTTCTCAAGCTGTACACCTACCCCCTCCACCGGCTTTGTTTTTTGAGACAGAGTCTCACTGTGTTGCCCAGGCTGGACTGTAATGGTGTGATCTTGGCTCACTGCAACCTCCACCTCCCAGCATCGAGAGATTTTCATGCCTCAGCCTCCTGAGCCTCCTGAGTAGCTGGGATTGCAGGTGTGCCAGTATGCCTAGCTAATTTTTGTATTTTTAGTAGAGATGGGGTTTTACCATGTAAAACTTCTGGCCTCAAGTGATCTGCCTGCCTTGGCCTCCCAAAGTGCTGGGATTATAGGCATGAGCCACTGTGCCCAGCCCCTAATCACTTTTAGTATGCTGTTAGCTCTTGGGGATTATATCCTAAGTATTTTAAGGAAGCCAATGAGACCAGAAAGGTTACCTTTTTATTGCCAAATGAGGCAGACTGTATTTCCAAGATGTTTGCAATAGCATCTTCTGTCTTACATGTTTGTCTACAATTTGACCTGGCTGCTGACCCATTAAAAGGTGAAATCTACCTCCCTTCCCTTGAATCTCAGTAGGCTCGTGACTGTTTGGACCAATGGAACACAACGAAAATGTGTTCTGAGGTTAGATCATAAAAGGTGATGCAACTTCCATCTTGCTCACCAATATACTCACACTTGGACACCTGAGCCACCACATAAAAAGCCTGACTACCCAGAGGCTAACACTGAAAGCCAAGCCACACAGAAAAGCCATATACTGGTGCTCCAGTTGGCTGTCCTTACCTTTGAATCATCCTATCTCAGGTACCAGGCATCAGTGAAGGAGGCTTCAGATGATTCTGTCCCTCAGCCATTGAGCCTGCGTTCCATCCAGTATCAGGGAGCAGAGAGAGGCCTCCCATGACACCCGGTCCAAATTCCTGACCCACAGAATCCATGAGCATCATGTGGTTGTTTTAAGCTGCTAAATTCTGGGGTACTTTGTTATATGGCAATAATAACTAGAATACCATGTTTCAACCTAACCCTGCCACCATCCTCTACCATTGGCTTTCAACAGTATATAGTACAAACTTTCATTCCATTTTGATTTAGAGACATATAGCAAATTCCCTTAGGCAGATGTTTGCCAAAATCATGTCCATTGCCAAGACCACAATCAGAAGTGCTAATGAAAAGGAACACATGTAGAATCCATGGGTCTAAGGCCATGGTTGAATATATTTGGCTAGAAACTGTAACATGTGCCCAAACAGTTGATACTGTTGCTATTTGGCATATTGTCTGGATTTTAATTTATGACTTTTATAATTAACCATGCTAATAAATAGTTGTATAGCTACTGACCCAAAAAGGAATTTCACCAATAACTATGGTCATTGAGACAAATCTGGTTTAACAAAATATAGCCAGTGCTGATGAAGATGGAAAGCCCAGTACTTTTTTTTTTTTTTTTTTTTTGAGACAGAGTCTCCCTCTGTTGC
>NW_016107614.1:1159418-1165694 GCF_001604975.1 Cebus imitator | reverse complement strand
TTTTTTGAGACAGAGTCTGGCTCTGTCATTCAAGCTGGAGTGCAGTGGCATCATCTCAGCTCACTGCGACCTCTGCCCCCTGGGCTCAAGACATCCTCCCACCTTTAGCCTCCGCTGGGACTACAGAAACACGCCACCATACGCAGCAAATATTTGCATTTTTTTGTAGAGATGGGATTTCACCATGTTTCCAAGGCTGGTCTTGAACTCCTGGGCTCAAGTGATCTGCCCACCTCAGCCTTCCAAAGTGCTAGGAATACAGGTGTGAGCCACTGTGCCTGGCCCAATACTTTAATAAGGGATACAAATCAGTATCTGTATCAGTTAACCAAATCATCTTTTTAAAGAGAATATATGGCTTAGGGGTTTAGGCTCTAGATAAATACATGGAATCCAGTCACAAGCCAAGATGATTCACACTTCTAAACAGACACCCACACTTTCTGCACTCCTGACAGATGGGTTGCAAAAGATCAGTCCAAACATTTACATAAAAGAAAATTACTATTATTTCCCTGTAAACCAATAAACTATTAGTCTGCACTACAGACCACATTCTTGCGATTTTTATTTTCTTCTGTCCCAGACCTTTCTTTTTTTATTTTCTTATTTCCAAACAGAACTCTGAGACAGTAATGAGAATTTTTGTTTCCATTCTTTTTATTTTTTTCTAATTTTAAGAAATCAACTTATTAAAGAACACTTTGTATTCACAGTAACCTGTGTCCAATTTAAGAGGATTTAAAAGAAAAAAAAATAGCATAAAGAGGAACAGAGCCAGGCATGGTGGCTCACTCCTGTAATTCCAGAACTTTGGGAGGCTGAGGCAAGATGGTTGCTTGAGCCCAGGAGTTCAATACCAACCTGGGAAATGTAGGGAGACCTCATCTCTACAAAAAAAAAAAAAAAAGAAAAAATACAAAAATTAGCCAGATGTGCTGGTGCATGCCTGTAGTCCCAGCTACTCAGGAGGCTGAGATGGGAGGACTGCTTGAGCCCAGAATTTGAGGCTGTGGTGAGCAGTGACAGCACCACACCTGTACTCCAGCCTGGGCAACAGAGCTAGACCTTGTCTTAAAAAAAAAAAAAAAGTTGAGGCAGTGGGGTAGGGGAGATCCAGTTAGAGAATATTGTTTGTAGGCAGCCACCCTAACCACCCACATATACCTTCACACTGTCCCCACAAAACCACCCTTCCCAGGGTACAATAGTCTTGTCAAATTACTTCAGTAATAAAGAAAGCAGCTCATAGGCTTTTAGAATCTTAAAGAGGAGAAAACGGAGGCTTTGATAAACAAAAATTAACCTTGTTAGGAACCTCGAACAAAAAGTCAAATATTCTATCTATCTATCTATCTATCTATCTATCTATCTATCTATTTATTTAGAGACGGAGTCTTGCTCTGTCATCAGGCTGGAGTGCAGTGGCCCAATCTGGGCTCACTGCAACCTTTGTCGGTCGGGTTCAAGCGATTCCCCTGCCTTAGCCTCCGGAGTAGCTGGGACTACAGGTGCGCCACCATGCCGGGTTAATTTTTTTTTATGTTAGTAGAGACGGAGTTTCACCGTGGCCAGGATGGTCTCAATCTCTTGACCTCACCCAGCCTGGTGCAATCTTGGTTCACCGCAACCTCCGCCTGCCGGGCTCAAGCGATTCTCCTGCCTCAGCCTCCCATGAAGATGGGGATTACAGGCATGCGCCACCACGCCAGGCGAATTTTGTATTTTTAGTGGAGACAGGATTTCTCCATGTGGATCAGGCTGGTCTCGAACTCCCGAGCTTAGGTGATCTGCCCACCTCGGCCTCCCAAAGTGCTGGGATTACAGGCTAAATATTCTTTTTTAAGTGTTTTAAAATGAGCTCTAAATAACTGTTTTTTATTATAAGTCTAACCTCCTCTTTCCCATGTGAAAAGTAAACAAATGTATATCTTTGCTAATCAAAGAAAGTGGGAAGTAAATACTGGCGCCAAAAAGAATGTTAAAAAAAAAAAAAAGGCGATGATGACCTGGGGGTAATTGGGACTAGGGAGCAACACTGCCAGAATCCTATCCTATTTCATGGGAAAAGGAATGCCTTGGCTGGGCTCCGATACAGCAGTTATTCCTGCTGGTACCTAAGCAGTTCAGAGACTGCAGGGATACCACCCATCAACAAATTAAACCATCCCATTCCCCAGGCTTCCATATGTGGGAGTTCTCTCCACCAGTGCGATAAAGGCAGGCCCTGGGAAAACAAAGCCCTAGACCACAACAAGGCAACACCCTCTCGCACCCCATTTTCGCGTTCCAGCCCGGCTCCTTTCAGCTACCCCGGGCCCGCTCTCCCGCCTGGCAGGGTATAAAGCTCACACGAGTCTGCCATTCCCTCTGACGCAGCCTCGCAGCGCCTGCTCGCCAACCCGACTGCAGTGGGCTCTCTTGGGCCTCGACCCCGGCGGTGGAGACTAAAGGGTCCAGGCTCGTGTCCCACACAGGCAGCCGCCCTCGGGTCTCGGGTCAGCGTAGCCGAGATGGAGCCGCGCCCCCCAGCCGGGTCATCTCGTGCTAGTTCCTCAGTGCCCACCTGGCTGATTATAGTCTTTCCCCGCCCTCTCCCTCCCGCGCCTGCTGCCAACCTGGGGCCGGCCTTTCGGGATGACCGTCACGCCTCGACGCAGGGCTCCAGCGCCTCGGACTTTTCCTGGGCTCCTGGCTGCCACCTTGCTCTCTGCCACCTCTACCAGCGCTTGCCCCACTTGACACCGCCATCCCGGCCACCGCACTGGGCACAATCTCCGCTGCCCATTGGCTGTTACCTAGGCAACCGCGAGCAACGCCACACTCTATTGGCCCAGCCCGTCTCCGCGCCATCTTTGTGCGGGGCGGAGTGTTTGCGAGCCCGGGCTGACTTTGTGAAAGAGGGATGGTCCCACCTCTGCAACGCAGATAAAGACAGAGGATCCAGGTCTGGCCTACCAGAGGCCGTCTAGTTGAAATGGCAACCCCAGAGAAAACCAAACCTGCGCCCGAAGCAACAGTGACCATCAACGCGAATGGCTCTGATCCTGCTCCAGTCCCCACTGCTGTCAAGGGCCCCGCCGCGGAGTTTAAGGCAGATTCTAAATTCAGCTTCAGAGAAGCAGCTTTGTAAACTGTAACGCGCTGGACAGAACAGCCTCCAATAACTCTGTGCCAGACATTGTGATATCGAGACACTTTTGCATTCATTATAGGAATTTGTGCTGTGCTTGTCATTACCTAGATCCTTTGTGTTTAAAATATAGTAAGTACCTGGCCAGGCGCAGTGGCTCACATCTGTAATCCTAGCACTTTGGGAGGCCAAGGCAGGAGGACTGCTTGAGCCCAGGAGTTCCAGATCAGCCTGGGGAATACAGGAGACTCCATATCTGCAGGAAAAAAAATTACCCACCCTGGTGGTGGGTGCCTGTAGTCCCAGCTACTCAGGAGGCTGAGGTGGGAGGATGCTTTGAGCCCAGCAGGATGAGGCTGCAGTAAGCCATGATCCTGCCACTGTACCCCAGCCTGGGCAACCTAGCAATCTCAAATAAATAAACACATAAATTGCAAACCAAAAAGTATCTGAGACAGGTATCAATCAATTTAGAAGTTTATTTTGCCAATGTTAAGGATATGCCAGTGACACAGCCTTAGAAGGTCCTAAGAACATGTGTCCAAAATAGTCGGGCTACTGCGTGGTTTTATACATTTTAGGGAGACATCAAACATCAATCAATACATGTAAAATATACATTGGGTTGGTCCCAAAAGGGGTTTGGGGATGGCAGGTTTCAGGTTGTAGGTGGATTCAAAGATGTCCTGATTGGCAATTGGTCGAAAGACTAAGACCTGGAACCCATAGAAGGGAATGTCTGGATTAAATTAAGGAGGCTGTTACTAAGATATGCACACACAAACACACACACACGCACAGAGTTGTGGAAACCAAGGTTTTTATTATGCAGAGAAGCCTCCAGGTAGCAGGCTTCAGAAAGCATAAAATGACAATGTGTTATACTGGATCGAGCGTAGAAAGTTAGCACCAAGACAAAAGTATGCCAGATTGCAGGGTCATTTATTATGCTGGCGACCACAGAGGACTCACGTCTCTCCAATCTGTGGCGTCGAAAGGAGGGTGCCAAGACTTTTTATACCCAAAAAACCACCTTGGGAGTGGGGGTGAGGAGCGGGGATGGGGATGAAAAGGCTTCAGACATTCTGAGGGCTAGTGGATTCTGTAAATCATCTCCTGGGCGGAGACAAGGGCTCCGGATGTTCCAAGGGCCAGGGGACTCTTGTCATTCCATTTGTTACTTAAGTGTTTCACAGAAGTCAAGATAAACATTTGTTTACACATTATCTGGGTAAGGTGGAAATCACAGACCTTAGTTACTTATTACAAGTCGCAGGGGCCAAGATGGCATTAGTTTGGGCTGCTTAGTCTGGCAATTGCCGGCAAGCAAAGGCTAGCAATTCTGGCAGTTACTGATAAGAAAAGGTAAGCAGCTTTACATAGTGGCTAGTTTGCAGAGCAAACTAGCAGTTTTATTTCCAGTAGCCAAGGCTAGCAGTTTATTATGAGGAGAATGGGGCAGCTGTTAACAACTATTTTTAAAAACAGCTTTTTCTTTTATAAAATGATGTTGTTCAGGCTCTAACTCTAGGCCAGCTACAGCACAATATCACAAATATTTCTTTGTTTTTTGTTTTGTTTTGACAGGGTCTCCCTCTGTCACCTAGTCTGGAGTGGAGTAGCTGGATCATGGCTTACTGCAGCCTTGACCTCCCAGGCTCAAGCAATCCTCCCACCTCAGCCTCCTAAGTAGCTGAGACTACAGGTTCATTCCACTATGCCTGGCTTATTTTTGTATTTTTTATAGAGATGATGTTTCGTCATGTTGCCCAGGCTGGTATTGAACTCCTGGGCTCAAGTGATCCTCTCACTTCTGCCTCCCAAAGTGCTGGGATTACAGGCATGAGCCACCATACTTGGCCAGTGTATTTTACCAGATTTAAAAAGGTATCAGACTCTTAGTTCTCCACTGTGTCAGGAAGAAGACCTGGAAAAGTCAGGGGATTTTCTACAGAATGTAGACTTTCACCACAAGACACCTTTGCCCGCTATCATGACAGATGGGGCCTGCTATCTGTCAATGTTGGTATTATTGCTACAAAGAGTCTGCTGTGTCAACCTTAAGGTCTCTGCTTTAATGTTAAATGCTGGTCCTGAGTTCCAAAAGGATGAGAATATAATGAGGCATTCTGACTCCTACTTCTTATCATGGGCTCAACTAGTTTTTCAGGTTAATTTAGGAATGCCCTTGGGCTGAGAACAAGAGCCCATTCATTTGGTTGGGTGCTTAGAATTTTATTTTTGGTTTACAAAATAAATAAATACATACATAAAATATAGTGCCAAGATTGGAGCAAATCCTCCCAAATACCATACACATCAATCTGTGTATCCATATGTTTACTTCTTAAACAATGTGAGTGCAGCATGACGCTAGGTTCTTTCAGGCTTGAAAAGCCATGATTGCTACTCTTATGGCATATGTAAGTAGCTGAATATGGTGGCAAGTGCCTGTGGTCCCAGCTACTCAGGAGGCTAAGGCAGGAGAATTGCTTGAGCCCAGGAGGTCAGGCTACAGTGAGCCATGACTGCACTGCTGCACTCAGCCTGGTTAACAGAGATGCTGTCTCAAAAACATATATACATACATACATACATACATAAAAAATGTAGTTTCTTGGCCAGGGGAATGACATACTAAAAGCAATATTTTATGAAAATTAATCTGGCAGTGACACTCAGAGATGATGAGTGAGATATTGGAAGTAGAGTAACAAACTCAGAAGTTATTGCAATAATGCAACTAAGACATCCTGAAAGTTTCATGTGACATCAGTGGAGATGAAAGAAAGGGGGTGAATATGAGACATATTTCACAGAGATATTTGTTAAGAATCAATCTACTGTTAAGAGCATGGAAACAGTCTGCCTGGATTTGGATCCAGCTCTGCCATTTACCAGCTGAATGACCACAGGCACATTACCTTTACCTCCCTGGGCCTCAGTTTCCAACATCACAGGAGACTGTAAAGCTGGTTCCATGAGTCAATCCATGTAATGCACTTAAAACAATGTTTGCCATATATTTAGCATTTGGTAAATGTTAGCTCTTCACATGTCTTAGGGAATGTACTCACACTCTTTTCCACAAAAGGAAAATCAAGTTCTAAGAGGTAGATACAAAAATAGATTCTGAATTTTTT
>NW_016107614.1:1158014-1159238 GCF_001604975.1 Cebus imitator | reverse complement strand
AGGCTGGAGCGTAGTGGCGAGATGTTGCCTCACTGCAACCTCCGCCTCCCAGGTTCAAGTGATTCTCCTGCCTCAGCCTCCTGAATAGCTGGGATTACAGGCACGCGCCACCGCGCCTAGCTAATTTTTGTACTTTTAGTAGAGACAGGGTTTTACTGTCTCTACTAAAGAGACAGTCATGTTGGCCAGGCTGGTCTTGAACTCCTGACCTCATGTGATCCGCCTGCCTCAGCCTCCCAAAAGTGCTGAGATTACAGATTTGAGCCACCGCGCCCTGACTGAAAAAAAATTTTTTGTAAACAGAAGACTCTGAGGGGTGCTATAGAGAAAAAACTCAGAATTCCAGGGAGAACTGTAAATCTGGGATCTTTCCTTTATCATAATTTGAAGCTTATGGGCTAAATAGGAAGAATGATGTCAATTATCTATGTGGCTAGGGACCCTGGGACACAAGAACCGGCATCACTTGATTATTTGATGTTTAGAAAGGAAAAGGAACACTGCATGTCTTATAACTGAAAGGGGCAATTTAAATATCTGTATGGATGTTTATCTAGAGTGATTTATTTGGCCACAAAAGTTTAAGACATTTCCATGCATATAATTAAACAATAGTGCTTTCAATTTGGTACTTCTAGTTAGCCATGGCAGTAATTTGATTCAAGAAAGAATGATTATGAAATATTGGTGACTATGTGGCCGGTCATCATTTGTGAAAACTCATACCCCTAGTCTGCTGGTGACTTTAAGCATAAAAACAAAAACAACATCAACAATAACATCAGCAGTGATTTTTTTCAAAAAGCTACCATATGTTGAGTGTTCTTTATGTACAAAACATTATGCTAAGTGCTTTACTTTTATTTTTATTTTTTTCCCATTGGAGAGTCTTGCTTTATATGCTAAGTGCTTTACATAATATTATATTGATTCTTGGTTCAGTAATCATGGGGATGATTATTCCCATTTTATAGATAAAGGAACTGAGGCTTAGAGAGGTTATGTAACTTGTCTAATACAACTGATCATCATAGAGACTGAATTCAAACTTAAATGTCTGTGATTTCCAAGCCCATGCATCTAACCATGGTTACACTTTTGAATGTAGTATTTGTAAACACTGGTTTTTTTTTTTGGAAGTTTAGTAGTGTGATTCTCATTAATCATGTGATATTAGGAAATGGTGATCATAGAATATTTGAATGGAAAGAATTTTAGAGCCCT
>NW_016107614.1:1140489-1157804 GCF_001604975.1 Cebus imitator | reverse complement strand
GTTGACCAGGATGGTCTCGATCTCTTGACCTCGTGATCCACCCGCCTCGGCCTCCCAAAGTGCTGGGATTACAGGCTTGAGCCACCGCGCCCGGCCTATTTTTGTATTTTTAGTAGAGACAGGTTTTTACCATGTTGGCCAGGCTGGTCTTGAACTCCTGACCTCAGGAGATGCACCTGCCTCAGCCTCCCAGAGTGCTAGGATTATAGGCATGAGTCACTGTCTAGCTTGTTTGTATAAATTTTAACTGAAACAGTGTTTGATGGATTTATTTTTATTTTTATTATTGTTATTTTTTGAGATGGAGTTTCTCTCTTTTTGCCCAGGCTGGAGTGCAATGGTGCAATCTCAGGTCACTGCAACCTCCACCTCCAAGGTTCAAGTTTCATTCTCCTGCCTCAGCCTCCCAAGTAGCTGGGGTTATAGGCATGTGTCACCACACCTGGCTAATTTTTGTGTTTTTAGTAGAGACAGGGTTTTACCATGTAGCCCAGGCTGGTCTCATTCTGTTCTACTTTCCAGGCCCTTGGTAACCCAGCTTAACTCTGCTTCCCCTTGAATCAAGCTGGTTGCTCTCTGTTCCCTACAAGCTCTAGCCTTCCTCTTTTCCTCAGGTAACTCCTGCTTAGTGTACCATTTTTTCCCTCTCTCCCTTTTTTCCAGCAGTCTAATTACACTCTTTCTTTAAGACTCAGCTCATAGCACATGACCCACTTAAAGCCGTTGCTCGATCCTTGAGCATTCTGGTTGAAAAAAAAATAAAGCCTTTCCTGAACCTGCAGTCTGCCTCAATTAATTGGGGAACTGTTACAGAGTTTCGAGCTCATTTTGTTGGCTTTTTTCCTTCTACTGCCTCAGAAAGCCACATGCCTTCAGCTTGAGGGCAGGGACTTTATCTTCCTTCCCTGTCTCATGAATAATAATGTACTAAGCACCTGCTGTGTCTAGACAGGGAGATTTTACAGTGTGAATAAAAGTGACAAACTCTTACCTCATGGTAAGAACTTTTTAGGCTCATGGGACCATATTTTTCTTCAGTTAACAAATAAGCATTGAGCAGTTGGGCCAGGCACAGTGTAATCTATTGATTGACTATGCGTTATTCTTTGTATTACAAGTTTATATCTTCACAGGAACTTAAAGATAATAGGTGAGGTAGAGTCAGGAACAAAATGTTTTAACAATTGCCCCCAGGTTTTCTTAGGAACTCCATAAAATAATTTAATTTTTAAAAAATAGATGGAGTCTTACTATATTGCCCAGGCTGGCCTTGAACCCCTATAAGGCTGAGAAGAAAAGATAGCTTAGAGCAGTCTGAGCCCTGTGTGAGGTATGCACAGTTTATTGGCTCAACGACATGAGTATGGGACTTCAGTCATGCCTTCCACACCTATATCCTGAGGCAATGGTTTTTTGCTTTAATTTTTTTTTATTTTTATTTTTTGGTGGCACTATGGGTGGTTCACACCTGTAATCCCTCAGCACTTTGGGAGACTGAGGCAGGAGTATTGCCTGAGGCCAGAAGTTCAAGACCAGCCTGGGAAACATAGAGATACAGTATTTCTAAAATAATAATTTAAAAAGAAATCTTCAGGGGTTCCTAGGAAAACCAGGAGGCAATTGTTAAGACATTTTATCCTGGCTAGCTACTTCACTCATTACCTTCAAGTTCCTGTGAACTTGAAGTGTAACATGACACTGCTACATCTAGGTGGGAAGTGTGTTAGGGCAACTGAGATACCAATTTGGGATACAAAGTGCAATGTATAGCCAATCTATAACTTGTCATTTTAATGTATATTCTTGGTTAACAAATTAGGAACTGCCCCTTTTCCTTTAAAAATCTACTTCAGTGGCTCACACTTGTAATCCCAGCACTTTGGGAGGCCAAGGCAGGCAGATCACCTGAAGTCAGGAATTTGAGATTAGCCTGGCCAAAATGGTGAAACACCATCTCTATTAAAAACACAACAAAATTTGCCGGGCGTGGTTGCCGGCGCCTGTAATCCCAGCTACTCCAGAGGCTGAGGCAGGAGAATCGCTTGAACCCACGGAGTGGAGGTTGCAGAGAACTGAGATCGCGCCACTGCATTCTAGCCTGGGCAACAGAGCCAGACTCCCATCTCAAATAAATAAATACATAAATAAAAATAAAAAAATTAAAACCTACTTGTAAATGTTGCTACTCTGAGTGCAGATTCAAGGCAACTTGAATCTACGACACTGGTTTGCAATCCTTAAACTTGGCCCAAATATACCCTCTACTTATATTATCTGCTTTAGCTTCTGCCTTTTAGGTTGACAAGGGCTGGGATTTTTAAAAACCTTTCATCAGGCCGGGTGTGGTGGTTCATGCCTGTAATCCCAGCACTTTGGGAGGCCGAGGCGGGCGGATCCAGGAGTTCCAGACCAGCCTCGCCAGTATGGTGAAACCCCGTCTCTACTAAAAATACAAAAATTAGTCGGGCGTGATGGTGCGCGCCCGTAGTCCTAGCCACTAGGGAGGCTGAGGCAGAAGAATCGCTTGAACCCAGGAGGCGGAGGTTGCAGCGAGCCTAGATCTCGAACTGCAGTCCAGCCTAGGCGACAGAGCGAGACTCCGTCTCAAAAAAACAAAAAACAAAAAAACCTTTCATTGAGGTAGAGCGCGTAGCTTTGTTTCTTTGCTTCACTGCTGCCTCCCTACACTTAGAACATAAAGTACGTGCTCAATTAATGAATGAGTGCCTTACTGAATGAATGACGATATACAGATGACATTCCTCCAATCTCACAGCCGGTTCAGAGTAGGCGCGCAGAGTGACTGACAGGAAGGTTGCTGTTTTGAAAGCGCTCCAAGTCCTGTAAGCCAATTGGAAGCTAAGGGCGGCGCTGGGATAGCAGTGGGCAGAGGGCGTGTCTGACCCCAGGTTGGGTCCTGGAGCATGCGCGGTCTCCACAGAAGGTGACGGGGAGAAAAACGCGGAGGCAGAGATTGCGTAGGAGCAGGTTCTGATTGGCTACTGTTTGCGCGCGAGGGGCCGGGCCTATTCTTCGCCAAGTAAACAGGACAGGGTAGAGGCAGGGCCAGGGAGGTGCCGCCACCTGGTTGGCCGGCCAGGGCCTGGGGGATGTCGCGGATTGGTCGCGGCGGCGAGCTCAGTGGTGTGGAGCGCGCCGGGTCCCGGAGCCGGCTGCCTGAGGGATGGACGAGACGAGCCCACTAGTGTCCCCCGAGCGGGCCCAACCCCCAGACTACACCTTCCCGTCGGGCTCGGGCGCTCACTTTCCGCAGGTGCCCGGGGGTGCCGTCCGAGTGGCAGCGGCGGCCGGCTCCGGCCCCTCTCCGCCGGGCTCGCCGGGCCACGACCGGGAGCGGCAGCCACTGCTGGATCGGGCCCGGGGCGCGGCGGCCCAGGGCCAGACCCAAACCGTGGCGGCGCGGGCCCAAGCTCTGGCTGCCCAGGCCGCGGCGGCAGCGCACGCCGCTCAGGCCCACCGCGAGCGGAACGAGTTCCCGGAGGACCCTGAGTTCGAGGCTGTGGTGCGGCAGGCCGAGGTGGCCATCGAGCGCTGCATCTTTCCCGAGCGCATCTACCAGGGCTCCAGCGGAAGCTACTTCGTCAAGGATCCTCAGGGGGTGAGTGCGGGGGTGGGGACCGCAGCCGCGGGCTTGGGGCCGGCGGCGCTCCTTGGGAGTTTAGGGCTTCGCACAGCCAGAGGGAGAAGGGAGAAACTTCGCAGTGCCAGACCCAGGCAGGATTTAGAGGTGCCACCGAGGACTGGAGCTGGGAAAGCTCTGCGGATTGGAGAAATAAATCAGAACCTACTTGGTGGGGGAGGAGTGAGCGGAAAATGAAAAGAGGAAATTGACCAGATATAGGCCGGGAGCCAAATGGTGTTGTGGGGCAATCCGCGGCTGGACAGAGACTGCTTTCTAGTAGGGTACTTAGCTTCACATTGCTGGGACTGCTGTTCGGCCACTTACTTTCAGGTTTGGGGCTTTAGGCCTGTTCTCTCTTTTTGGACCGACGGAACCAGTGTGTCATGGAGGAAGATGGGTGACCCATCAGGGAATCTGAGAATTCAGTTCCAGCCTTCTGTGTTGTGGGAGATGTCCCCTGCCACCGTCCCAGACATTGAAGAAAGAGTGGGCGGCCTCACCAGTTTCATCTGCCCTGGTTATTGTTCACTTCTGGGAAAGGGTTCAAATCCTTTTTGACGACTCCAAAGTTTAGATAGAACTTGGAGTTTTAGAAACATCAGCTACTTTCTCTCTTAGTTCTCTCCCAGGACTATCAACAGTCTGCTTTTCAACTAAGAGTGTTTGCCGACCTTTATTTTGTCCTCTTTCTGTGTATAAAGGGGATGGTGATAGGATGGGGCATGGAGTGACCAGGGCAGCTGAGAAGTGACCTTTATCATTTTGTTTTTCTTTTTTTTGAGACGGAGTTTTGGTTTTGCTGTCCAGGGTGGAGTGCAATGGCGTGATCTCGGCTCACTGCAACCTCTGCCTCTCGGGTTCAAGCGATTCCTGCCTCAGCCTCCTGAGTAGCTGGGATTACAGGCATGTGCCACCATGCCTGGCTAATTTTGTGTTTTTAGTAGAGACAGGGTTTCTCTATGTTGGTCAGGCTGGTCTCGAACTCCCGACCTCAGGTTAATTCTCCAGCCTAGGCCTCCTGAAGTGCTGGGATTACAGGCATGAGCCACCACGCCCAGCTGACCTTTATCCTTTTGAGAACTGCAGAATTTAAGAAATATCAAGTCTTCCCTGTGTTAAGGGAGGTTTCAGGGAAGTTTTCAGGTGTGCTAGAATGGGTAATTGGAAAGATGTGTTGTTATTTAAGTTATGGGTGTCAAAGTTTCCTCAGATTTTCCTTGCATCTCTCCTGTGTGAACTCTAAATGTCCAGGGTGCTGTTGTGATAGGAGTCCTGAGTGGCCAGGATGGGCTGTTCCCTGTAGCTCTTGGTTAGGTTCATTGATCAAGTTATTCACTCAGAGTTTGAGTTGTCCCTGAATTAATCAAGAATTAGAGAACATTTCTGCCATCAACTCAGTTTACATAAATTTAGATGGAGAATGCTTTGAGAGTGATAGGTCTTTCTAAGTTTCTTAAATAAAAGAGGTTGCAAGCTTCAGTGGGAACCATCGTTTCTAGAAGCAAAAAAATGTGAGTGCCCTGAGGTTTAAATGTTGGCCAGATCCTTTTTTTTTTCTTTCTTTTCTTTCTTTCTTTTTTTTTTTTTTTTTTTTTTTTTTTTTTTTTTTTTTTTTTCTTTTTTTTTTTTTTTTTTTTTTTTTTTTCTTTTTTTTTTTTTTTTTTGAGACAAGGTCTCACTCTGACATCCAGGCTGGAGTGCAATAGTGCAATATCACTGCTCACTGCAGCCTTGACATCACCAGCTCAAGGTCCACCTTAGCTTCCCAAGTAGCTGGGATTACAGGAACATGCCACCACACCTGGCTAAAAATTATTTTTTGTAGAGACAAGAGTCTTGCCATGTTTCCCTCTCTGGTCTCAGATTCCTGGCTTCAAGCAATCATCCTCCTGGCTCAGCCTCCCAAATCAGATCAGGTGTGATCTGCCATGCCTGTCCTTTTTTTGCAGGTGGAGGGTATTTTTAGTTTGTTGGCAAATGTAAGAAGGGGCTAAGATTATCTTTGATAGGTACAGGAGAAGGAGGAATATTTTTGTTTTTCTTTCATGACACTGCTATAGCGGCATTGGAAGTGTGTTAGGTCAGCTGAGAAGTGATCTGGTGCTTTGACAGGTGGAAGCAATATGATCTTTTAATTCTACATGGCAGGTAAAGTGCTACCATCTCAGTACATAGGCCACAGAGAAGGACAGACCATAGGTATGTTACTTGGTGATTTGGGGATTCCAGTCTCTAAAATTTCCCAGCCACTATCTTTTCTCATAGGGCATGTCAAAACACAGATGCCCTGACAAAACTTTTTGATGTACCCATACTGCTTCCAGTGAAAAAATGTGATTTAGAACAAAGGGCACTTTCTAAATGCTTGTGGTGGGTTAGACTGGCCTATAGACTTATTCTAATTGGAATTGTCATCTTTGGCTCTGCTCCAAATGTATTTATTTTATTAAACAAATACATAGCATTTACTATATTCCAGCCACTGTTTTAAGTGCTTTGCAAATAATAACTCAATCTTTATAACCACCCTCGGAGGTAGGTACTGTTATCCTCACAGGTGAAACACAGGCCCATGGTATAACTAATTTTTCCAAGGTCTCACACCTAATAAGTGATAGAGGTACGATTGGGCCCAGGCAGGTTGGCTGTGGAGTTCATATTCCTCACCACTATCCTTTGCTCCCTCAGAGTCAGACATCAGAATTCTCAGATCCTTGCCAGGCGCAGTGGCTCATGCCTGTAATCCCAACATTTTGGGAGGCTGAGGCAGGAGGATCACTGGAGGTCAGGAGTTCGAGACCAGCCTGGTCAACATGGTGAAACCCCATCTCTACTAAAAATACAAAAATTAGCCAAGCTTTGTGATGGGCACCTGTAATCCCAGCTACATGGGAGGCTGAAGCAGGAAAGTCGCTTGAGTCTGGGAGGTGGAGATTGCAGTGAGCCGAGATCGCACCACTGTACTCCAGACCGGGTGACAGAGTGAGACTCCATCTCAAAAAATAAAAAGAATTTCTAAATTCTCTTCTCAACTACTGTATTGGTTAGCATTGAATTTGGCTATATGTGATAGGTATTTTACAATAATGATGAATTGAGAAAAGGTTCATTTATGCCTCATGTAAAAGAAGTCTATAGGCTGGCACTCAGGGTGCTCAGGGCTGGCATGACATTTCATTTTATTGGGGACGTAGGCTGCTTCCTGCCAGTTGATCAGCCATTGTTAGAATATGGTTTCTATTTCATGGTCCAAGAGGGCCACTCAGGCTGCAAACATCTTGTCTGCCTTTCAGCCAGTTGGAAGAAGGAAAGGGAGAGGGCGAATGTGCCCCCATCCTTTAAGGCACTTCGTAGAAGTTGTAGGAGACTCTTCTATTTACATCCGGTCGTCTAAAACTTAGCTGTAGTAGTGGCTGGGAACAATAGTCTTTTTTTTTTTCCCCCAAGTAAAAATCAGGGGTCTGGTGTCCGGGAAACAAGGGAGAACAG
Organism: Cebus imitator; assembly: GCF_001604975.1. NCBI lineage: Eukaryota > Metazoa > Chordata > Mammalia > Primates > Cebidae > Cebus > Cebus imitator. The sequence continues at coordinate 1,150,672 of NW_016107614.1, read as the reverse complement.
AGATTGGGAGAACCAGCACTTTCTGCGACAGCCGCTTTTGGATCTTAGACAGTCTAAAAGATTCTTGAACATAACTGCCCTATTCCCATTTCTCAATTTTGGATGGTTTCTGTCTCAGTGGGGACTAGGAAGAGATGGAAAATGCTAGAAGTCATGGAGAGAGTACACACATTACCCCTCTTCACTTACTTCCTTGTGCCTCAGATCTTATGCTCGCTCAACTGCAAAAGGATTTTTTTGAGCTTTTTCTCTTTTGCATGGAGTAATACTAGATGTTCATATTGCCAAGAATCATAAGAGATCATGTGACTCACCAGGTTAAGAGGATCAAATGACGTAGCACACATGAAAGCCCCTGGTGTAGTTCCTGGCACTTAGTGGGGACAACTCAATCAGAGTTTTTTGGGTTTTGTTTTTAAATTACATACATGCTAATTGCTGGATTAGGGTTTCTTGGGTACATAGTATCGTAAGGCTGTAGGAGTTGGTAGATGATATTTAAAATTTCAAGATGTACATGTATGACATACAAACTTGATTGCCTCTTAACATTTTAGTAAAATAATTTTACTATATGTATATTTTTGAGACAGTGTCTCACCCTGTCGCCCAGACTGGAGTGCAGTGGTGCAACCTCAGCTCACTGCAGGCTCAGCCTCCCATTGTTGGGATTACAGGTGTGAGCCACCGTGCCTGGATGGTTTTATGTATTTGGACAAGCCCTTCCCTTCCTTTTATAAGAATGAATATGTAAATAAGGCTTCTCTACCTAAATAGCTAAATCAAGGACTGCTATTTTCCTCCAACCTATACCGTAGAATACAGCATTTCTTGGAGTGTGACACAGGGACCTCAACCTCTAGGAGTTCCTTTTTGGGGTCCACAGGTCAAAATTATTTTCATGATGATTCTAAGCCTTTATTTGCCTTTTTCATTCTCATTTACTTATGAGTGGAGAGTGGAGATGTCCAGAGACTACATGATGTGTCATATTGAAACAGATTGAATACTAAGATTTGAGAATACAGTTGTCTTCAATTAAGCCAGACATTAGAGAGATTTGCAAAAATGTAAAACAATGCCAGTCTTTTCACTCAAATATCTTTTGAAAATACAGTTTTTTAAATAAAAATATGTCATTTATGTTAACATGCGGTGGGTTTATTTGTATTAAGCATTATTATTTAATTAATTAGTATTAATAAAATAATTATAATTTTATAATACAAATAGAATAAATTGATAAATTGGTATTTATTAAGTATAGCTAAAACAAATAGTTATTAAGTGCAGTTTGCAAATATAGTCTTTACCCACTTTAACACATGCTTTTTGGAGTCCTTAATAATTTTTTTTTTTTTTGAGATGGAGTCAGGCTGGAGTACAGTGGCATGATCTTGGCTCACTGCAACCTCTACCTCCTGGCTCAAGCGATTCTCCTGCCTCAGCCTCCCGAGTAGCTGGGATTACAGGTGCCCACTACCATGCCCGGCTGATTTTTGTATTTTTAATAGAGATGGGGCTTCACCGTGTTGGCCTGGCTGGTCTCAAACTCCTGACCTTAGGTGATCCACCTTGGCCTCCCAAAGTACTGGGATTACAGGCCACCACACCCAGCTTAATTTTTAAGAGTTTAAAGGGGTTTGAGACCAAAAAATTTGAGAACTATTCACTTTGTGTTTACCAAACTTTAACAGAAGACTTTTATAGAGGGTCATTTCTGTATATTTCGCTGTGCAATATAAATGATATGCTTGGACTATCTTACATTTTCGGTTCCTGGAGAAAGGGCCTCTTTTAGCATAGCATGACACCCTCCTCCTTGTTACTGCTGATTAGATATAGGAAACCCCCTGGATTCCAGGTTTGAGTAATTTTTTTTTTTTTTGAGATGGAGTTTCGCTCTTGTTGCCCATGCTGGAGTGCAGTGTCACGATCTGGACTCACTGCAACCTCCACCTCCCGGGTTCAAATGATTCTCCTGCTTCAGCCTCGCGAGTAACTGGGAATTTTTTTTTTTTTTTTTTTAGTAGAGACAGGGCTTCACCATGTTGGCCAGGATGGTCTTAATCTCTTGACTTCGTGATCTACCCGCCTCGGCCTCCCAAAGTGCTGGGATTATTACAAACCTGAGTCACCTTGACCCGCCCGATTCCAGTAATTTTTGTTGTTGTTACTTGTTTGTTTTGAGAGGGTGTTTAGCTCTATTGCTCAGGCTGGAGTGCAGTGGTGTGATCTCGGCTCACTGCAGCTTCCACCTCCTGGGTTCAAGTGAGTCTCCTGCCTCAGTCTCCTGAGTAGCTAGTACTACAGGCATATGCTACCATGCCTGGCTAATTTTTGTATTTTTAGTAGAGACAGGGTTTCACCATATTGCCCAGTTCTGGTCTTGAACTCCTGACCTCAAATAATCCACCTGCCTTGGCCTCCCAAGTGCTGGGATTACAGGTGTGAGCCACCGGGCCTAAGTTTTAGTAATTGGTTGTGGGTTCTGATACCAGCCGGTGTGTGGCCTCTTGCTTTCTTGTGTGATTTGGTTTTTATTCCCAACTTCATGGACTGCTGCTACTTAAGCTATCTGTACCTCACCTCTTCTTTGTTAAAAGGGGAGGTTAGTAAATGGGTGTTAAGAAAAGTTGTTTTTATAATGTTGGCATCAAACTGAAGCTCTCTCCTAGATACGATAAAGGAATTGAAAATCTATTAAAGAAGAGAAGAAAACCCCAAAAATCTATTAAAGAAGAGAGCGGATGGTGAGAAAAATTAGGCAGTAGTCATTTTCTTTTCCAGCTAAATACTTTCTAATTTGAGTGGTTTTAGGGTTTGTTCTCTCTGAATGAGGAGAGTATTCTTGATTCAGTGACATAGTTGATTTTATGAAGTGAACATTGGAAATTAGGCCAGAGGCTATTTTACCTCTCTGTCTAGGAAACCTACTGAATGCCTGCAGAATGCTTGCACATTGTTCCGCATAGGCTAGGTCCTGAGCAAATGCTAACAGAATTGAATGGAACTGAGGCCTACACTTAGTCCTGAAAGGCACTTACCTCCCCTTCTGTCTCAATGCCCTGTTGTTCTTCTGTTCTTCATACTCCAACATTTTCTCATTTATCTAGTCCATGCAGTATTCTTTAGTGAAACCCTTGTACTATTGACATAACCATAATTATTCATGCTTTTGGAGTCATTGAAATGCTTCTGATTCTCCTTATGGTAGAAGGAAATGGAGACGTTTGAGAAGTCAGTCTTTAAATAACACTTGACTGCAATCTTTGCCTTCAAGTTCTGCTTTCTTTTTTGTTGTTTTTAAGTTTTTCTTTTTTAGAGATGGGGTCTTGCTCTGTCACCCAGGCTAGAGTTTGGTGGTATGCTCCTAGCTCATTGCAGCCTTGATCTCCTAGGCTCAAGGAATTCTCTCCGCTGAGTAGCTGGGACTGCAGGTGCATACCACCACACTTGGCTAATTATTATTATTATTTTTTGAGATGGAATTTTGGTCTTGTTGCCCAGGCTAGAGTGCAATGGTGCGATCTTGTCTCACCAAGGTTCAGCTCCCAGGTTCTACTGATTCTCCTGCCTCAGCCTCCTGAGTAGCTGGGATTACAGGCATATGCCACTATACCTGGCTGATTTTGTATTTTTAGTAGAGACGGGTTTTCTTTGTGTTGGTCAGGCAGGTTTCGAACTCTTGACCTCAGGTGATCCGCTTGCCTTTGGCCTCTCAAAGTGCTGGGGATACAGGCATGAGCCACCACGCCCGGCCTAGCTAATTTTTAAAAATTAGAATCTTGTGGTGTTGCCCAAGCTGGTCTCAGAGTCCAGGTGTCAGGCAGTCCTGCCCCATCCTCCGAAAGTGCTGGGCTTACCGGCATGAGCCACCATGCTCAACCTTTCCTTTCTTTAGTAGTATTTACTGGCTGCCCTGGTATTTTTCAGCCCACAGCAGAAGTAGGAGTGTCTTGGCCTCCCTTTCACTCGAGACCAGCTTACTGAAATCCATGCTGTGCCTCAGTTGAGCTGACTGTTGAGTTCTGGGACATACTTCACGTTGCCTTTTGGTTTTCCTGTCCAAGTTCCGGAGGGTTACAGTGAACTCATCAGTCATTCTCTGAGTTGTGAGCCTGTTTTTATTGCTGCTTTGTTATTCAGAGGCTGGGGTTCCAGGAGAGTAGAGACAGAGAAGACTGCCGAGGCCTCTCGTTAGCTGCTTTGGATAGGAAAGTAATTCTGAAGTCTTACAATGTGAATATATGCATTTTGCTTTTGCCAGTAAATAAGTAAGTTTGTCTTTAAGAATAAATTGAGCCAGGCGCAGTGGCCCATGCCTGTAATCCCAGCACTTTGGGAGGCTGAGGCGGGTGGATCGCAAGGTCAAGAGATCGAGACCATCCTGGTCAACATGGTGAAACCCCGTCTCTACTAAAAATACAAAAAATTAGCTGGGCATGGTGGCGCGTGCCTATAATCCCAGCTACTCAGGAGGCTGAGGCAGGAGAATTGCCTGAACCCAGGAGGCGGAGGTTGCGGTGAGCGGAGATCGCGCCATTGCACTCCAGCCTGGGTAACGAGCGAAACTCCGTCTCAAGAAAAAAAAAAAAAAAAAAAAAAAGAATAAATTGATTCTTTTTAGAGGGAGAAGGAGGAGTTCTATATTTTTCATGTCCTCCCAAATCCTTGTAAGGTATTTTTTAAAAATTTTTTTTTCTTTTTTTTTTTTTTGCAAGGCATTTTTAAAGGAACTGGTTTCAAGATTGACCAATTATTGTTAGAGACATGGACCTAGCTATTTCCTAATATGAGTACTGAGTTGGTGAAGCCAGATGGGTGTATGTTGTCTGCTGTGACCTGCCATTCAGGAAGTGACACCCACAGAAAAATGTCTTATGACCCAGACTATCTTGAGTAGGCTGTGGGGTGAGGGGATATGGAGAGTCATATGATATGAGGATGAATCACTTGGATAGCATATTTGCTTTTTTGTCTCGAATTACCAGTTTGGGAACTGGAGGGAATCAGATAAATGTTAAACAGCCTCAGAGGGCTGACTGTCCTGTTGAATAAAACATTCAGGAGTGAAGGCCATAGTTTCTAGGCATCCCATATTTCCAAGGACCTTAGAGGATTAAGTTGCTGTCTGCTACAGAAGATGGATTTAATCTGTGTGGCATCTCGGTCCTGGTTTCTTGCCCATCAGAATTACTTAGGAGAGCTTTATTCTAACCAAGTAGCGGAGTCTTTTACCTGCTGTGATTTTTCTCTTTGGATAATAAGGCTGTGAGAGGAAATCAATCATTGATGAAGGAATTTCCTTAACCTCATTCCATAATATCTTCTTTTTTTTTGAGACAGGGTCTCACTCTTGTCACCCAGGCTGGAGTGCAGTGGCACAATCTTGGCTTATTACAACCTCTGCCTCCCTGGTTGAAGTGGAGCCTCAGCCTTCTGAGTAGCTGGGATTACAGGTGCATGCCACCACGCCGGCCAATTTTTATATTTTTTAGTAGAGGTGGGGTTTCACCATGTTGGTTAGGCTGGTCTTGAACTTCTGACCTCAGGTGATATACCCAACTTGACCTCCCAAAGTGCTGGGATTACAGGCGTGAGCCACCGTGCCTGGCCAATAATACCTTTTTTACTTCCTTCCATTGGTAAAGTTTTCAGTATTTCTGTAGTTGATGTAGAACAACAGTTTGCATATATGTAACTTTGGAAATTAGAGTTTATGGTGTTAAGTTTCTGGCATACCGCATACAGAAAGGTCCTGTAGGATAAATAGGGCAGGGGTGCATGCCAAAAAAAATAACATGATCTGTGTTAATTCCTCATTTTTTAGGGAAAAGATTACTTTAGCACCCTTGATACGTGCATTATGATGTTATATCCTTTTGGCAGGCAAGAAGCAGTACTATATTGGCATTAGATGCTGCTAGTGACTCAAGATCTACCACTGAATTGGCTTCTGTACCTTTTTTTTTTTTTTTTTTTCTTGAGATAGGGTCTTGCTTGGTTACCCAGGCTGAGGAGTACAGTTGGGGCACTCTCCGCTCACCTCTACCCCATAGGTTCAAGTGATCCTCGTGCCTCAGCCTCCCAAGTAGCTGGAATTACAGGCATATACCACCACACCCAGCTAATTTTTATATTTTTGGTAGACAGGGTTTCGCCATGTTGGCCAGGCTGGTCTCAAACTCCTGGCCTCAAGTAATCTGCTGCCCCTGCCTCCCAAAGTGCTGGGATTACAGGCGTGAGCCCCTGTACCTGGCCTGCTTCTGTGTTTTGCTCCTAGAAACGTAGCAATTCATTTATCTTGTTTGTTTGAAGCATGAAGTTAGAGGTGGGTATGTATATGAGGGAAAGGAGATGGAGAAGAGGGATAAAGGAGCAAGGAAGAATAAGAAGACTTAATATGTTCTTTGGCCACAACCCTTTTTAGCAGTGAGTCTCTTAGCTGCACACATGAGCTGGTGTCTTCCTTCCCCTTACCAGCTGAGAGAAACCCGAGTCCGACTGTAAGTAGGAATTGTCTGCCTATGCCCTCTCATTTCTTTCTAGATTCCCTCCTGACTTGATCTGTGGGCTATTTCAGTTAGCTCGCATTTAACATCCTCTTTTTCTTTCATGTTTGTAGAGGATCGTTGCTGTCTTCAAACCCAAGAATGAAGAGCCCTATGGGCATCTTAATCCTAAGTGGACCAAGTGGCTACAGAAGCTGTGCTGTCCCTGCTGCTTTGGCCGTGACTGCCTTGTCCTCAACCAGGGCTATCTCTCAGAGGCAGGGGCTAGCCTGGTGGACCAAAAACTGGAACTCAACATTGTGCCCCGTACAAAGGTCAGTGACCCATCTCCAGGAAGCCTTACTCCCTGCCGCGGTTTTCTGGGGGCCTAAGCTCAGCTGTATGTTAGTGAGACCTTGGGTCCAGTGGGGCCATTTATACCCTAAGTCTGGGTTCATGATCTTTTTTCGGGAGGATGGCAGGATTAGGCTTATGATTTGATCATCTGATGAAAGCTATCTTTTGAAGGATACACATACAATTTTTGCATACAATTTTAAGAAATTCACAAACTTCTACTGTACGTTTATGGCTCCCTAGGTCTTTGGATTCCAGCTAACTCCAAGCAAGTTAGAAACTTAGTAACTTTGTGGCTTACTCTCAGACTTCTCAGCTATTCCAGCATTTCCATAAGGTCTAAGACTGGCTGATGACAACTAAGCACTTCTGCAGGGTCTGACAAGGAGGGCTTTAGGATGCGCTGAGGGTTGGAGCAATGGTCTGGCCTGAACCGTACAGGGAATTGGTGTGGAACTTTTCTCATTAACCTTTATGCTATGGAATTTGGGGACTTGTCTGAATATATCAAAATAGGGGTGCCAGATCCAGGCAAACTCACACTCAGAATGGATTCATACACAATTTGTATGTATGTGTTTTGGACATAGTTGAGGTCCCCTTCACCCTCACCAATATGCTTGAGTACGTGGCTATCTGGAGTTTAGTAACAACTTAGGTGGAACTCTTATCTGATGCCCTAAGGCTGCTGAGTCATCTAAATAGTTCTGGCTCTTTGCTTAGTCTTAACTAGTCTATGCTAGTTTATTTAGTTATTTGCTAAGTAACTGAAACTAAATTTATTTAGTTATTTATTAAATAACTCTTTGAGAATCTGATGAAACCTATAGACCCCGTTTCCAGAAAAAGTACATATATTTGCAATTATTGTTTTATGTATAATTTTTGGGGGATGGTTCGTAGACCAGTTGCAGTCTATCCGTTGACCCCCTAGGGACCATGCCTCTAGATTAAAATCTCGCTGCTTGAAGTTTTCTTTTCTTTCCTTTCCTTTTCTTTCTTGCTTTTGGAGACAGGGCCTTGCTCTGTTTGTTGCCCAGGCTGGAGTGCAGTGGCATGATCACAGCTCACTGTAGCCTTGACCGCCCAGGCTTAAGCAGTCCTCCTACCTCAGCCTCTTGGATTGGGACTACGGGCATGTGCCACCATGCCTGGCTAATTTTTTATTTTTTGTAGAGAGAAGATCTCCCTGTTTTGCCCAGGCTGGTCCTGAACTCCTGGACTCAAGTGATCCTCCTACCTTGGCCTCCCAAAGTGCTGGGATTTACAAGTGTGAGCCACTGTGCCCAGCTTTGAAGTTTTCTTCACAGGTTTAAATAGCAGACTCTATGAGCAAAAAGATTGATCAGCAGATAGAAACTTTCCTTCCATTTGAGAGGAAAATGTGACTATTGTGGATGTTTAACCATGTTGGCTCTTTTGCTACTAAACTCCAAAGAGTTAGCCAACTAGTTTATAAGTTACAGAAGTTGGAGACCACGTCTCAAGATTTCCCTCTCTCATTCTCAGCACCTAGCAAAGTACTATATTTATAATAAGCATTCATGAAGTACCAGCTGAGTCAGTAAATGCATATCAAATCATGAGAAACAATACTAAAGTTCTCCCAACTTCACGTCCAGGGAGAAAATGTTTGACCAGGCGTGTAGTTCCTATTTCACATCCAATCACTGCCTGGCTTTGTGCAGTTTATTCCTCCTCCGTATGCCTTAGTTTTCCCTCTCTGTGCAGATAGTTTTACAACATGCTTTGAACATCTTGTATGATAATTAATGCTCTTAAGTCTCCTAACCTGAAATGCTTCTACTAGGCTCCTGTTAGACTGTAGAAACTTTTAAATTCTCCTTGCTCATCACTCTGTAATTTTCTTCCTTTACTAGACAAATTTTCTTCCTTTACTAGCAGACTGCCCCTGGCCCTATGCCTGCCTGTTCTGTTGGTGCTTCTGGAGTACAGTGCCCAAAAGTCAGAGGGCTTCAGTTTGAATTCTTGCTCTGCAGTTTTTGATTTGTGTAACACTTGGGCAAGTCATGTAACCTCCCTAGGCTCAGTCTCCTTACTGTAAAAATAGGGATATAAATAGTTCCTACTTTGTGGAGTGGCCATCAATATTATACAAGACAGTCTATTGAAGCACATAGCCCAGTGAGTGCCTGGCACAATGTAAACCCTCTCCATATGTTAGCCTGTGATATTTTTATGAGCTATTCTAATCATTAGTGTCACCCCACAACCCCTTTCTTCCCCATTGCTGGTCTTTTTCTTTCCCTATTAGAGAACCTTCATGAGGCCTGGGGATCTTTTGCATCAGAAAGTCAGCAACAACAAAAATACTTGTCTTGGCTGGGCACAGTGGCTCATGCCTGTAATCCCAGCACTTTGGGAGGCCAAAGCGGGTGTATCACTTGAGGTGAGGAGCTCCAGACCAGCCTGGCCAACATGGTGAAATCCCGTCTCTACTAAAAATATAAAAATTAGCTGGGTGTGGTGGTGTGTGCCTGTATTCCCAGCTACTCGGAAGGCTGAGGCAGGAGAATTGCATGAACCGGGAGGCAGAGGTTGCAGTGAGCTGAGATTATGGCACTGCACTCTAGCCTGGGCATCAGAGCAAAACTCTGTCTCAAAAAAAAAAAAAAAATGCTTGTCTTCCATGAGACAGATGATATAGCACTTTGCAAGCTTAACATACAGTTACTCCCCTCCCTGTCTCCCCAACTCTTGTGACAGGACTCTATCCAGTTGATCAGAGAGCATCTGTCATTATAGAAACAGGGCTCACGTTGCATTGGAACTGCAAATGATAAGGCTCTAATTCTCACTCACTGGCTGTCTCTGCTCTCTGCTCCTATGAGGCTTCAGGTTATGATGGTTTCATTATTCATGGGGAAAAAGTGGTTTACTGGGAAGAATGATAGAAAATAAATATGATGGTGGGGGGCAAAAGGAGATTTATGGCTTGAGAGAGCCGGGAGTTTCACTGTGGAAACTGGCAAGGTGGCCTTAGGAAAGCTCTTTTTCCTTCATTCCTATGCCTGAGTTTTCTTATTTGCAAGTCAGAGAGTGCCTGCTACAGTACCATGCACATCCATTTTAGCTACTGTGTTAACCCTAAATAGTGGGATGGAGGGATAGATAAGAGAGAGTTGTTTTGCCTCTCAGGTTCATGGGAAAAATAAATAGTTATTTGTAATAAATTTTTACAAGGCTTAGGAAAATAACTTTCTTGTAAGATTGATTTTAGTTATTTATATGCTAAAACTCACTTGTTGCTATCTCTGAAAGAAGTTTGTAACTCATTCATTCATTCACTTAATCCTCTTTTTTTTTTTTTT
>NW_016107614.1:1136534-1140474 GCF_001604975.1 Cebus imitator | reverse complement strand
TTTTTTTTTTGTTTTTGTTTTTGTTTTTGAAACAGAGTCTTGCTCTGTTGCCCAGGCTGGACAGGCTGGAGTGCAGTGGTACGATCTCTGCTCACTGCACCCTCTTGCCTCCTGGTTCAAGTGATTCTCCTGCTTCAGCCTCCTGAGTAGCTGGGACTACAGGCACGTGCCACCATGCCCAGCTAATTTTTTGTATTTTTAGTAGAGACAGAGTTTCATAGTGTTAGGCAGGATGGTCTCGATCTCCTGACCTTGTGATCCACCCACCTCGGCCTCCCAAAGTGCTGGGCTTACAGGCGTGAGCCACCGCACCCGGCCACTTAATAGATATTTAATGAGCATGTGCCAGGTACCATGTTAGGTGCTGTGGATGCTAATGTAAATAAAATGTTCTGTGCTTCCTCAAATCTTATTAGTTTTAAGGGAGAAGTTGGATATACAAATGGATAATTACAAAACAATGAGATGAGTGTGACAATAGATGCACATGTGGATTATAATGATGTCACTGTAGTTTGACTTAAGTATAATATTGATGGCCCATTAAAATTTTTTTTAGAATAGGCAATGCATACATCTAGTAGAAAAATCAGAAGGCACATAGGGTAAACAGAGAAAATTTTATTCAGACTCCCTGCCATGCCTATCTCCTGGCCCTTCAGTTTCCTTCCTCAGAGGCAGCCAGGATTACAGTATTTCTTCTGTAATGTTCCAGAGATAGTCTAGACGTACATGTAGTAGTTCATTAAAATGAAAAGCAATTTTAATGTTTATGTTTTGAATATGAATAATTTCACAAAGTAAAAAAAATTCAAAAGGGCCCGGGCGCGGTGGCTCACGCCTGTAATCCCAGCACTTTGGGAGGCGAGGTGGGACGATCACCTGAGGTCAGGAGTTCAAGACCAGACTGGCCAACATGGTGAAACTCTGTCTCTATTAAAAATAAAAAATTAGGCTGGGCGCGGTGGCTCAAGCCTGTAATCCCAGCACTTTGGGAGGCCGAGGCGGGTGGATCACGAGGTCAAGAGATCGAGACCATCCTGGTCAACATGGTGAAACCCCGTCTCTACTAAAAATACAAAAATTAGCTGGGCATGGTGGTGCGTGCCTGTAATCCCAGCTACTCAGGAGGCTGAGGCAGGAGAATTGCCTGAACCTGGGAGGCAGAGGTTGCAGTGAGCTGAGATTGTGTCATTGCCCTCCAGCCTGGACAACAGAGTGAGACTCTATCTCAAAAAAAAAAAAAAAAAAGAAAAATTCAAAAGGAAATAAAGGAGTATAGAGTAAATTACAACTTGTTTGTATCTGGAAAGAAAATGGGCATTTGGCCTAATCTAACCCAGGAGGTGACAGTGTTAGTCTCTGTATTTCATACCAGCTGCTGCAACAGTCCCTAAATCTCAGTGGTTTAATACAATAGGAGTGTATTTTTTTTTTTTTTTTTTGAGATGGAATCTCACTCTGTCACCCAGGCTGGAGTGTGCAGTGGTGCAATCTTGGCTCACTGCAACCTCTGCCTCCCAGGTTCAAGCAGTCCTCCCACCTTAGCCTCCAAGTAGCTAGGATTACAGGCATGCACTGCCACACCTGGCTAATTTTTTTTTTCTGTATTTTTAGTAAAGACAGGGTTTTACCATGTTGGCCAGGCTAGTTTTGAACTCCTGACCTCAAGTGATCCACCCTCCTCGGCCTCCCAAAGTGCTGGATTACAGGCGTGAACCACCATGCCTAGCCAGGAGTGTATTTCTTGATTACATCTCACACTCATGCCAGATAGGCAGGTCTCCTAGATAACATGTCACTCATGTAGTAACCAGGTATCTGAGTTCTTCCATGGTGTGGCTCTGCTATTTCCCAGCTCTTCTTTCCTAGCTGCACAGATTGGGGGATGTGAATTAAGGATTGTGGGAGATTTTAGTTGCCAACAGTGGAAGTGTTGTACATACGTAATTTTGTCATTATTTCATTGGCCCAAACTAGTTACAATAGTATTTGTAAACATCAAGATATTTATTCTCTGCCATAGTGTTGTGGTTCCTTAAACTTGACTCTAACCTTAGTGTCTCTTCTCTTTCACTGTAGGTAGTATACCTGGCCAGTGAGACCTTCAACTATAGTGCCATTGACCGAGTGAAGTCCAGGGGCAAGCGGCTTGCACTAGAGAAAGTGCCAAAAGTTGGGCAGCGGTTTAACCGCATCGGGCTACCACCAAAGGTATAGATGCACCTGTGTGGCTTATCAAGGATCATGATTTACAGGGACATAGTCATCCAAGTGGGAAGCAAGGTGCCTACAACTCTAATATGGGCATGTGAATAACCTGTCCTGAGTGTTCTGTCTTCCTCATTTCTGTCAAGGGGCTAAGGTTTGGGGATTCTCCAGAGAGTTGAGACCTAACTTTTCACTTTACTCCTCTGGTCCATTTGGATAAGGTCTTTAATTTGGATGGATGATCACTGTTACATCTGTTTTCTCCTATGCTTGCAAGAAAATGAGGAAGTAAAGATCCTGAAAAGTTTCCCTTCCCTGATTCAAACTCCATAGGGCCTTAATGCGTACCTAGCATACGCCAAAGGTTTTTGGACTTGGTCAGTAGGGAAATAACTTTGTTCCTTCCTCTTGGTTCTAGGTTGGTTCATTCCAGCTCTTTGTTGAAGGCTACAAAGATGCAGACTATTGGCTGCGGCGTTTTGAAGCAGAACCTCTCCCTGAGAACACTAACCGGCAACTACTGCTGCAGTTCGAGCGGTTGGTGGTGCTGGATTACATCATCCGAAACACTGGTGAGCAGCTGCAGGTGGTCCCATGCCCTGTGCCCGACTGTTGAAGCCCTGAGGCTTGCAGGGTTTGGGAGTCAGAGTGCCTCGTCCAGACACATCACGTGTAGTTTTCGGAGGTGGTAAGGCCTGGAGTTAGTGTTTACATTTTATCTTACACTCTTTCCTGGTCCCAGACAGAAGACACTTAGCTCTTCCAAAGCACCGTGAAGAGTATTTTTATTCTTGATCCCTAGTCGTTCCTGTAGCCTCAAGACCTATAACAGGACAGTTTTGTCTTCCTCTAACTTCTTGAAGTAGATGCTTAGAACATTGATATTTTAAAAAAACTTTTTCAGTCCAATTTAAATTCAACTAACATGGCAAAATCTACATGTATTGAGGACAAAAGTCTTTAAATTCAGGCCGGACACAGTGGCTCACGCCTGTGATCCCAGTACTTTGGGAGGCCAAGGTCGACGGATTACTTAAGGCCAGGAGTTCAAGACTAGCTTGAACAGCATGGTGAAACCCTCTCTCTACTAAAAATATAAAAATTAGCTGGGCATGGTGGCGCACACCTGTAGTCCCAGCTACTCAGGAAGCCGAGGCGGCGGGAGGGGTCACTTGAACCCGGGAGGCAGAGGTTGCAGTGAGCCGAAATCAAGCCACTGCACTCCAAGTCTTTAAATTCACCTTATTGGAGCTATATTTTGTCCAATTTTTTAATCATAGTAAAATACATATAAAATGTATTATCTTAACCATTTTAAAGTAGTATTAAATACATTCATATTGTTGTTCAACTATCACCACCATCCCTCTCCAGAGCTCTTTTTATTGTTGTTGTTGTTGAGATGGAGTCTGGCCCTGTCACCCAGGCTGGAGTGTAATGGCGCAATCTCAGCTCACTGCAACCCCTGCCTCCTGGGTTCAAGTGATTTACCCACTTCAGTCTCCCAAGTAGCTGGGATTACAGGCACCCACCATTATGCCTGGCTAATTTTTGAATTTTTGTAGAGATGGGGTTTCACCATGTTGGCTAGGCTGGTCTTGAACTCCTGACCTCTGGTGATCCACCTGACTCAGCCTCCCAAAATACTGGGATTACAGGCATGAGCCGAGGTGGGTAGATCACCTGAGGTCAGGAGCTCAAGACCAGCCTTGCCATCATGGCGAAACCC
>NW_016107614.1:1133697-1135215 GCF_001604975.1 Cebus imitator | reverse complement strand
TTTTTGGTAGAGACGGGGTTTCACCATGTTGACCAGGATGGTCTCGATCTCTTGACCTCGTGATCCACCCACCTCGGCCTCCCAAAGTGCTGGGAATACAGGCGTGAGCCACCGTGCCCGGCCCATTCTCTGTGTTTTCTGTAAATTTACTGCTTGGCTTTAAAGCCTTGATCAAATTCAGGTTTGATTTTTTTGCTGTTGTTCAGACAGGGTCTCACTCTGTTGCCCAGACTAGAGTGCAGTGGTCTGATCATAGCTCATTGCAGCCTCCTCAGCCTGCCAAGTAGCTGGGACTATAGGTGCACAACACCACACCTGGCTAATCTTCCTTACAGTTTATTAACCTTCCTTACAGACATGGGGGCTCGCTGTGTTGCCCAGGCTGGTCTTGAACTCCCGACCTCAATGATTCTTTGCCTCAGCCTCCCAAAATGCTGGGATTTCAGGTGTAGCCTCTGCTAATATGCTTAATCTTGGCTTTTATCTTTTTAAACATATTAAGGATTTTATTGTGAACATTTTAAAGTCTATATAAGATATTTTTATTGTTTGGAGCTCCTACAAATCTGTTTTAATTTTCAGTTGTTTCTCTTTGTTTTTATTCCTGTCATCTTGTTACTTTGTGTACTGGTTGTTTTTCATTGTCAAATACTGCCTATCAGAAATTGTAGAGCTATATGAAGGCCTAAGATTCTGTTGTAAATCGTGTCTTGAGGAAGAAGATTGCTTTTGGCAAGCATCTAGGCTACTAGCAATCCAGTACCACTTTAATTTCAGGTGTTGAGGGGAAGATTGATTTATTTCCAGGGTATAGGCTTCAGGTCTTAACTCAAAGCATAGATGTTATACAAGGGTCCCTTCCCCCATCACTCACTGGATTATAGTTTTTGTCTCGCTAGCTCCCCAAGGCTATTATAATTGTTCTACCTTTCAACCTGTTAGCCACCTCTTTCCAAATCAGAAGGTGCTCTAGGAAAAATCAAGGTTCAGTGCTGGGCTCCACTTTCTCCTGTGGATTTCCTTTCTCTCCTAGATCTTCACTCTTAAATTCTTTGTGGTTTTGTTAAAATCTCCAATACCTTAAAGGGATCTAAAGATATTTTATTCAGCATTCGTAGTCATTCTCAGTAGAAGGGTTGGTCCAAGGGTCCAGAATACCTAGTCCACCATTACAGAAATTGAAAGTCATCCCCCTTTTCTTCTGCTAACTTTATAATTTCTATTCACAGATCGAGGCAATGACAACTGGCTGATTAAATATGACTGTCCAATGGATAGTTCTAGCTCTCGGGTAAGAGGCTGATCTATAGCTTAAAGAGGATGAGGAGTGTTTGCATAACATAGAAACACATAAAATGGTCAGAGATATGGGTCATGTAAGTTCAGAAGAATCAGGGAAGCGCATATGTTTAAAATTAATAAGGTAGGCCGGGCGCGGTGGCTCAAGCCTGTAATCCCAGCACTTTGGGAGGCCGAGACGGGTGGATCACGAGGTCAAGAGATCGAGACCATCCTGGT
>NW_016107614.1:1124275-1132582 GCF_001604975.1 Cebus imitator | reverse complement strand
TACTAAAAATATAAAACTTAGCCAGGCATGGTGGCAGGAGCTCATATTCCTAGTTACTTGGGAGGCTGAGGCACGAGAATGGCTTGAACCTGGGAGGTGGAGGTTGCAGTGAGCTGAGATTGCACCATTGCACTCTAGCCTGGGTGACAGAGCAAGACTCTGTCTCAAAAAATAAAATAAAGAGACAGGGTCTTGCTCTGTCACCCAGGCTGGAGTGCAGTGGTGCTGTCCTAGTTCACAGCAGCCTTGAACTCCTGGACTCAAAGCAGTCCTCACCTCAGCCTCGTAGAAGCTGGGACCACAGATGCAAAAATTGTTTAATTTTTTTGTAGAGATGAGATCTTGCTATGTTGCCCAGGGTGAGGTTTCTATTCCTTATAACTTTTTTACTTTCTCTAATAGTGGCTCTCAAATTTTGTGCCTGAATCTTCTGAAGAGTTATTTAAAATAGTACACAGATTCTTTAGGCCTTTCCCTTAGAAATTGATTCATTAGGTCTGATGTAAAACTCAAGGATTCTGCACATTTAATAAGGCATCCCAGGGGATTCGGATGCAGGCACCCTGGAACCACATTTCTTCTTCCTGTGATGGCACCCATGAGCCTAAGGTATGGAGCCACATAGTCAGTGACTGTCTTTGACATGGGCTGTCACAGGTAACCTGTACACTCTTACATTCAGCTCTGGTCCTTTTCCTTTTTATGTACCACTGAAGCAGAAGAACAGACTCCCTTGGGAAGAGCAGCCAGCTCTTACCTTCCGAGGCTCTGTTTTCTCTCTGGAAAATGTAGTTGTCACCAATGAAGTAACATCTGAGTCAAGGTCTACACAAAAGGACCTTGGCCAACTGATACAGATTTTTTTTCTTCTGTTCTGCTTTCAGGATTCACATTTTCTTTCCCTAGTAGGAATGGCTCATAGTTATCTTTATTATTGTCATTATCTTTCTTACCAAGGACTGTAGCAAAACACTTGGGGAAGTGCACCTTTTCTAAGAACAGACTCTTGAACCTTTAACAAGAGCCAGGCCACAGGTGCGGAAATATGCTAAGTTCAGATAACCACGTGGAAGCCAGTTAAGAGAGTAGCTCAAGAGAAGTTAAGTAAGGATTGTTGTCTTGAGGGAGTTGGGATGAGTTGCTTTGCTACTACTTGGAGGGGCCTGAGGCAGATGGGATTCCTCAGTCATTAGTCTTTCCTTGCTCTTCAGGACACAGACTGGGTGGTGGTGAAGGAGCCTGTTATCCAGGTGGCTGCCATAGACAATGGGCTGGCCTTCCCACTGAAGCATCCTGACTCCTGGAGGGCATGTGAGTCTCAAGACAATGGTGGTCTGGCTCTTCTCTTGCCCAGTCTGTTTTCTCACTGTGTAATGGAGATGGTAATGTCTCTATTGTAGGATTATTCTAAAAATTAATGAAATAATGCGGCTCAGGCACTTTAACACCATGGCCAGCACATGGCAACTGTTTCATAATATAAACTGTTTTTGTAATTTGTGTTTTCTATGATTCCCATTAGAAGCATAAAGGTGATTAGAAATTAGAAGCATAAAATTGAGTTTTCTCATTGCTTCTTTGCATTCTTCTCTGTCTGATGACTTTTCTTTTTTTTTTAATGGAGTTTCACTCTTGTTACCCAGGCTAGAGTGCCAATGGCGCAGTCTTGGCTCACTGCAACCTCCACCCCCTGGGTTCAAGCAATTCTCCTGCCCCAGTCTCCCGAGTAGCTGGGATTACAGCATGTGCCACCACGCCTGGCTAATTTTGTATTTTTAGTAGAGCCAGGGTTTCACCATGTTGGCCAGGCTGGTCTCGAATGCCTAACTTCAGGTGATCCGCCTGTCTCAGCCACCCAAAATGCTGGGATTACAGGCGTGAGCCACCATGCCTGGCTGAGGACTATTTTTTAAAATATTTTAATTTGTCATTTTATTGTTTTAGTGTACATTTCCTGAAATATTTTTTGTTTGTTTTTATTTGTTATCTGAGGACTGTCGTTCCATAACTTACTCTATTTGTGTCTCTAAATATAACTTGCCTATCAGTGTTCTGTCTTCCTCGTTATATCTCCTACCCTGTTATAACTGAGAAGCTTTTGGAAAGGGGGAGAAATAAAAGTAGGGAGTCACTAGCCCCTTTTTCAGCATTAGTCTTCCTTTTCAGAAGGACTATCTTAGTGTCTCAGTGGCAAGTAGTTGCTTCTAGACCTTGTGTCTTGGAAGGTCATGTAATGTCTGAGAAAGAGCCCTGAGATCAGGCAGCCCTGGGTTTGAATCTTGGTTCCTCTACTGACTAGCTGTGTAACCTTTACAGTTAAGAGAACTTGTAAGTTTTTGTTTCTGTTGTATATCAGGGAAGAGGGATTCTCCTTTTGAAAGTGCCTTGAGGAATGGAGGACACAGATGAGCAGAGACTTTTCCAACACCAGCTTTGCCTTTGGCTTTTCCTCTTTTCAGATCCTTTTTACTGGGCCTGGTTGCCCCAGGCGAAAGTCCCATTCTCTCAGGAGATCAAAGATCTGATCCTTCCAAAGATATCGGACCCTAACTTTGTCAAGGACTTGGAAGAGGACCTATATGAACTCTTCAAGGTTAGCCCTGGGAACCTCAGCCCTGTTACCATGTGGAAAAAGGAATTTCTAATGGTTTTTCTAATTGGTCCTGACACAGCCAAGAGGAAATGCTAACATCTTTCTGACTTGAGTTAGCCAATGAATAGCAAGATTTCCACATGTGGACAGGAGGACCTGGTTTGGATGGGTTTGAGAGAAATGGGCAGGGGTGATAAATCACACTGATGTGTCTCTCTTGTGCATCATGTGGCTGCAATGTATCTGCAGGGCTTTCATTTTAATATGGAGCACTGGAGCCTAGAGTTTGAGATGTAGAGGAAGATATTTACTTGTCTTTTGTTTACTCATCTGTAAAGCGGGGAGTTTTTGTGGAAGTAGTTGACTTCTCCAAGCTGCAGCAGTCTTACGCAGGTTTTCCTTACTAGAAAATTTCTAACTGGGGAAGAAAATGGGTTCTTATGAGGCATTCACACAGGTTCCGTCTCTTTCTGGTCTTCTTTTGCAGAAAGATCCTGGTTTTGACAGGGGCCAGTTCCATAAGCAGATTGCTGTCATGCGGGGCCAGGTAAGCCTGGGACATTCTCCCAGTGTCCTTTTGGCTTCTCTCTGGGAGGGTTGCCTGCTCATGTTGAGCTAATCTTTGAAGCTTGTGTTTTACACCCTTTTCAGTCTATGCTATACATTATTTTTGACTCTGCCCTACACAGGAGAGGAAAGATGGCCCTCCCAATTCTCCCACCTCTTTCCTGGTATCCAGTGCTTGGTGAAGCACTTAGTATGTGCGTATCTCTATGTTAGTTGCTAGGTAATTCATTGGTAATTAAACTAATGCTCCCTGTCCTGGAGTTGCTCAAGGCAGGCTGTATGTTTTGGTGGTTAAGATCTGGGCCCTGAAGCCCGACTGCTTCACCACCTGGAAGCTCTGTGGCCTGGGGCAATAGCCTCTGTTTTATTGTTCATTAAACAAGATAGTAATAATATATTGCACAGTTGGCTGGAGGATTTGACGAGATAATCCTTATCAAGCATTTAGTAAAAACAGTGCTGGGCACATGAAGCACTCAGATATTGATTATGGTTATAATTTTGTTGTTATAGGTACAAGTTACATTATTCCTTCTCCTTCCACTCCACCTTCAAAGGGAGCTAAGGAAACCAAGGGGATTGTTGATTTTCCAAAGCATAGTAAAGACATGCTTGAAAATGGTTTGAAAATTCTGTAGGGTACTGGTATTATGCTTATCACTCTGAAGTCTTAAAGAGAGCTGGGATGCCCCAGTGGTTAAGGGTATAAACTGTGGTCAGAGTGCCTGGGTTTTTGAAGCCTGGCTCTGCCATTTACTACCTGTGAGATTTTGGGCAAGTTACTTAATCTCTCCTTCCCTTAGTTTCCTCATGTGTAACGTGAGATCAATAATAGTGGCTGAGACCAGGCATGGTGGCTGATGCCTATAATCCCAGCACTTTGAGAGGCTGAGTGGGCCGATGAGTTGAGCTCAGGAGTTCAAGACCAGCCTGGGCAACATGGTAAAACCCCATCTCTACAAAAAATACAAAAATTAGCTGTGTGTGGTGGTGCACAACTGTAGTCCCAGCTACTCGGGAGGCTGAGGTGGAAGGATTGCTTGAGCCTGGGAGGTCTAGGATGCAGGTAGCTGAGATTGTGCCACTGCACTTCAGTCTGGGAAACAGAATGAGAACCTCTCTCAAGATAATAATAGCAATGGTACCTGCCTTACAGAATTATGAGATAAATGATTTGAAAAAGTTGGAGTAGTACCTGGCATATTGAAATACCCATTTTGTAATATTAATAGCTGTTAGGATTATGATTTTTGTATACAGAAAGTTTAGTTTCTCCCATCTTTAAAGGGGAAGAGGATCTTCTCAGCCTTAATTCTGCATTTTCTTCTCCCTGCCATTTATCTAAAGACCTCTGATGAGAGCACCTCCTGGGGTTGCTGAGCCCATTTTTCCCTAGAATTGAGTTGGACAGACATTTTTCTTTTTTGAGACAGAGTCTTGCTGTCACCCAGGCTGGAGTGCAGTGGCATGATCTTGGCTCACTGCAACCTCCGCCTCCCGGGTTCAAGTGATTCTCCTGCCTCAGCCTCCCAAGTAATTCAAGTGCTGGAATTACAGGCACCTGCCACCACACGCGGCTAATTTTTGTATTTTTAGGAGAGACAGGGTTTCTCCATGTTGGCCAGGCTGGTCTCAAACTCCTGACTTCAGGTAATTCGCCTGCCTCAGCCTCCCAAAGGCTGGGATTACAGGAGTGAGCCACTGGGCCCAGCCTGGACAGAGGTTTTAAGAACTACAATTATTGTAGCTGTCTGAATACCAGTAACATGGTATTCCTACATTTCCCAAGTAATGTAAGGTTCCAGTTAGGCTGGCAGAATTTTTGGAAACCTTAAAAGCCATAAAAGTACTCTGATATTACGGAACTCAGCATAAAGGAATAAACTGGCTTCCCCAATTGTTAGAAGCTTTGCCTCTGTTCATACTGCAATGTCTTCTCTGATTCCTTCCCAGCTCAGTCCCTTGCCAGCCCTTCTCCCGTTACTCAGATAGGGCCATTATTCAGGGTTACAAAATGCAGGGGAGGTTGTGGTAGTGCAGTTTTATTTCTCTCCATCTTATGCTCTTAATGTCTTCAGAGGAGCTTTTGGCATCTTGTAACCTAGAGTGCCTACTTCCTACTACCTTAGGGTGACCATCCAGCTCCTTCCAGCATGCAGATGGCCAGTATATCATTCATCTGCTTACTTGTCTACCATTCACACATCAAAGCAAAATGGGTCTCCGCACTACAGAAATCTGACAAAGCACAGAGAAAAGAGATCATAACCCTATCTACCCAGCTGAGCCATTATCACAGGATGGGCTTAGTACAAGGGCTCTGAGATGTAGGGAAAGAAGGAAGAGGCCCCACAGGGACACAGTCAGGTGATAGAAGTTGTTACTGAACTAAAGGCATCTCACTAGGAGTTAGATAAAGAATCTAGGGTCTGAGAGAAAGCCTCTTTAACATTTTCTTTTTCTTTTCTTTTTTTTTAAAGACAGGGTCTTGCTCTGTTACCCAGGCTGTAGTACAGTGGCCCAATCATAGCTCACTGCAGCCTTGAACTGCTGGGTTCAAGAAGTCCTCCTCCCTCAGCTTCCTGAGTAGGCATGCACCACCATTTCTGGGTAATTTTTTTTTAAGAGGTGGGGTCTCACTATGTTGCCCAGGCTGGTCTCAAACTCCTGGCCTCAAGCAATTCTCCTGCCTTGGCCTCCCAAGGTGCTGCGATTACAGGCATGAGCCACCATGTCCAGATCAACATTTTCAAAGATAGTATTTATTCTTTAGTATTATGTGACTGCTATAATCTTTTTTCAATTTTTAAAAATAATTTTTCTTTTTAAATTCTTTATTCTCCTTTCTTTTTAGTCCAAGTTCCAGGCTTATCTGCAGCTCTTTAACTTGGAAATTTTCAAACCTCAGTAAAGTTGAAAGAATGGGACCTTCTAGATTCTTCATTTGTTATATTTAGCCACATTTATCTCATATGGCTATGTACTATCCAATGATCTATCTGGATAATAGCTATATAATTTCTCTCGCCCTAGTTTTTTTTTGTTGTTTTTTTTTGCGAAATCTTTTGAAAATAAGTAGTAGACACTTTGACATGTTTAGCCCAGATACACCAGCAATCTCCTTTCAGTTCTTCACCCTGATACTGAGCTCAAGACTATTCGGAGCAGTGTAGGATGCCGCCAAGTACCAAAACAATTAAGTAAAAAGGAAATTTGTTACTGATAGGATCCACTTCTGACCCCTGATCCCTGTTGCAGGTGTATCTCTGCCCCTTTATAGGCAACAGTTGTGTAAGGATATTTGTGGCT
Organism: Cebus imitator; assembly: GCF_001604975.1. Taxonomy (NCBI): domain Eukaryota; kingdom Metazoa; phylum Chordata; class Mammalia; order Primates; family Cebidae; genus Cebus; species Cebus imitator. The sequence goes on along the minus strand of NW_016107614.1, from coordinate 1,126,113 downwards.
TGAGGGCGGTGTGTCTGTGTGATTTCAGGGCGCAGCCTAGCTTACCCTCCATGGTCTGTGATCTGGCCATGAAATCTTCAACATAGAGTGTTTTAAAGAAGATAGGACATCTTCAGCTTTTGTACTCTTCTACCAGAGAAGATAAATGGTGGTGATACTAATTTTGACAAAGAGGAGAAACTGTGTCCTCATGGACACATAACTGAAATACCTGTAAAATACTGACAAAACATGGTGAGGGCTGGAGTCAGCTGGTCACACTTGTTATCTCAGCACTTTGGGAGGCCAAGGTGGGAGGATCACTTGAGGCCAGAAGCTGAAGGGTGCAGTGAGCTATGATGTGCCACTGTATTCCAGTTTGTGCGACAGAGACCCTATCTCAGGAAAAAAAAAATTAGGGGAAACGAGGCAATGCTTTACAGGAACTCTCTGTACCATCTGCACCTTTTCTCTAAATTTAAAATTATTCCAAAGTAAAAAATTTATTTTAAAACAAGATGATGAAGAGATAGTGTTGGAAGGAGAATCCAAATCAAATGTTGGCTTTTTACTTTTTTTTTTTTTTTTGACAGAGTCTTGCTCTGTTGCCTAGCCTGGAGTGCAGTGGCGTGATCTCAGCTCATTGCAACCTCTACCTCCTGGGTTCAAGCGATCCTCCCACCTCAGCCTCCCCAGTAGCTGGGATTACAGGCACCCGCCATCTTGCCCGGCTAATTTTTGTATTTTTGTAGAGACAGAGTTTCATCATGTTGGCCAGGCTGGTCTCGAACTCCTGACCTCAGGTGACCTGCCCACCTCGGCCTCCCAGAGTGCTGGGATTACAAGCGTGAGCCACTGTGCCTAGCCAGCTTTTTACATTTTACATTTACATCATCTTTGTAGGAAAATCATAAAACAGAGATGAACAACAATAAATAATTAAAATCGCCTATAATTTCTTGAGACCCAGAGATGAGCACTGTCAAGTGCCAGACTTTTTTCTTTCTCTTCTTTTTTTTTTGAGATGGAGGCTTGCTCCGTCACTCAGGCTGGAGTGCAATGGCAGGATCTTGGCTCACTGCAACCTCCGCCTTCTGAGTTTAAGCGATTCTCCTGTCTCGGCCCCCCAAAGTGCTGGGATTACAGGCATGAGCCACCACGCCTGGCCTGCCAGACATTTTTCTACACAATAGGAAGATAGAATTTTAGAAAATAAAAGTGGGGTTGCAATCTAACACTGGTTCCTTTTCTGCTTTCCTTTGCATCTAACACAACATTGTGATCAGCTTCTATGTCAATACATTTATATGTATATTTAATAGTTCCCTGGTTAAATTTATACATATTTTATTTTAATTAGGATAATTGTTTCTTATCCCTTAAATTATTAAGTAATTTAATTTATATCTTTTCACTATTATAAACAATATTAATTATAAATTTTTTGAAACTAAGTGTTTTATGCATAGCCATGAGTGTTTCCTTTGTCTTTAAAAATGGAATTGCCAAGTCAGAGGGTCTGTTCTTTTTTTTTTTTTTTGAGATGGGTTCTCAACTCTATTGCCCAGGCTGGAGTGCAGTGGCGTGATCTTGGCTCACTGCGACCTCTGCCTCATAGGTTCAAGCGATTCTTGTGCCTCAGCCTCCCAAGTAGTGGGATTATAGGTGTGCACCACTCCACCTAGCTAATTTTTTTTTTTAATTTTTAGTAGATACAGAGTTTCGCCATGTTGGTCAGGTTAGGATCTGTTCATTTTTAAGTTTTTATTGTCAGCCTGCCTGTTTGAAAGACTGTCCCACGTTCCAGCCCCACAGCCATGGAGGAGAGAGATTACTTCTTTTTTTTTTTTTTTTTTTTT
>NW_016107614.1:1118628-1124255 GCF_001604975.1 Cebus imitator | reverse complement strand
TTTTGAGACAGAGTCTTGCTCTGTCACCCAGACTGGAGTGCTGGAGTGCAGTGGCACGATCTCAGCTCACTGCAACCTCCGCCTCCTGGGTTCAAGTGATTCTCCTGCCTTAGTCTCCTGAGCAGTTGTGGACAACAGGTGTGTGCCACCACGCCTGGCTAATTTCTTTTTGTATTTTTAGTAGAGACGAGATTTCACCATGTTTGCCAGGTCGGTCTCAAACTCCTGACGTCAAGTTATCTGCCCTCCTCAGCCTCCCAAAGTGCTAGGATGACAGGCATGAGCCAGCGCACCTGGCAAGTGTTTATTTTTTTGAACTCTCCCCAACTCTGAGTCATTCTTTTGTATCTTTACTAACTGGAGGGGAAAAAAAAAAGATTTGTTTTCATTTGTATTTTTTAAATGATTCGAGAGGTTTCCATTTTCTGTTATTGCTCATTTCTACTTTTGTAAATAGCCTATATGCGTGATTTTCTATTGGTGTTTTTAAAAATTGATTTGTAGGAGTCCTCTCTACTCATCTCCCTTCAGAGACAGATCTGGAATGCCGAGGCCTCTCCCTCACCCATCTCCTTTTTCCTATTGCAGATCTTAAATCTGACCCAGGCCTTGAAAGACAACAAGAGTCCCCTGCACCTCGTCCAGATGCCACCTGTGATTGTTGAGACGGCCCGTTCCCACCAGCGGTCTTCTAGCGAGTCCTACACACAGAGCTTCCAGAGCCGGAAGCCCTTCTTTTCATGGTGGTAGCTCCAGAGGCAGGCGGAGGAAATACTGTCAGAGACTGGTGGGAGGAAGCCAGGGGTTCCTGGGGTGCAGGAAAAGCCAGAGAAGCCAGTGGAGAGCAGCACCTTTAAGAGCCCTCCCTCTCTGTTTGCCACCCCGCTCAGGGCTTTCCCACCCAGAGGGAGAAGCACAATCAGGAAGAGTGGGTGCTCCTTGCCCTTCGGAGTGCCGGGGAGGCTGGAGCTCCACGCACATAATCCAGATGCCTGGGAAGGAGCGTCTCCTTTCCATCATCTGCTGGTGGCAGGCTGGTACAGTCCATTTCTTCCCTACACCCTGCTCTGTTGCAATTCCCTATTATATTCTGCATCAGAAAAACAAACAAAACAAAAATTTAAATGCTTGTAGCAGAACCCCAGGTCGCCTCATGTCCGAAAATCCAGGCCGAAATTTGCATAGACCTGACATTCAGCTGCCTTGCAGCTGCTTCCTCCCATGAGCCAAGGCAGTGTCAGAGGGCACCTGGATGACTCGAAGTACCATAGCACTGGGACAGACAGAAGCCACACCTTTCTTTTGGGTTTTTGCCAAGCCTCCTCCATCTCCCACCAGTGCTGTGGGCTGGCTGCAAGCCACCCAACAGTTCTCCTGGAAGGGAGGTTTTTGCTCTACCCCTGCCAGCACTTCTGCACAATCATACAGAACCTCTGCTCTCTGCCGTGCTACAGCTTGTCTCTTTCTCAAGCAGAGGCAGGAGGAGTTAGTCTTAGCATTTATATTTTAATAGGAAGTTGACTCCCAGCCTGTAAAAGTGATCCACGCGGCCTGAGTGTATGCCGAGAGCTAAGTGGTCTGTGGGTAAACTTATCCCACCTTGCTTCCTGAGTCCTTGGTCCCAATCTTCTCATTTGTTCCTGTCGTTTTTAAATTTTTTCCCCTCAACTGTTTTGATGTAAAAGTTCAATTTGTCTTCTGGAGTGGGTCTCTGCGAGGGTTCTGGGGTAAGTCTTGGCTTCTAAGAGGACAGGCTATTACATTCTTGGACTTCTTTCTATGCTGCCGATGCTGCTTGGTGGAAGTAACAGGACTTGGATTCTGCCTCCTAAGTGGCAGTTTCCCTTTTCTCCCTGACTTGTCCTAGGCCGGTTTCTCTCTGGCGTCCTGAGAAAGGTGGGGCCCAAAGGAGAGAGGCCTTCAAACTGCCCCAGGTCCTGCCCAGCTCAGTGTGCATCTTCTTGCTTCCATGTGTCTTTTCCCTGCTGCCTCGCCCCCACCCCCACTTGCCAGGTGTTTGAGCCCTTTCTACACCAAAGCAAAGAATGGCTTCAGGAGGGAGTAAAAAGGGTGCCATCTGTGGCTGAGGGGCAGTTATGTTCATGCTCTGGACACTTCACAGTTCTGGCACCTTGCGATTGGTCAGTCAGTCTCAAAAAGAAACTGTCTTGAAGGTTTGAAAAACAACCAAAGAAAGGGAGTGAGGACTATGGCTGCATGTCCTCTGCTTGCCCAGCTGCAGAGCAGAGGTGTGCAGCCCTCTGGTCAGCTGGTCCAGGCTGGTCCCTGCCAGTTCCCTTCCAGTCTAGCCACCAGGATCCCTCTTGTCCCAGGCTTCCACCCACATAGGAAGAGTTTCTGAGAGCTAGATGTGCATGCCCTGTGGACGAAGGCACAGCTCATCTGCCTGCCCCAGCCCTGACAATCCCATGCAGCTGACTCGGACATCGGCCTTGAGAACAATCTTTGAGAGGACACCTGCCCCTTGACTGTAGGAGCCAGAAGGGGACCCAGGTGTGCATAGCTCTCTGTAGACATCTTTACACAAAGCTGTTGGTAAAGCGCCCCATCTGGTGCTCAAGAGAGCCTGGGTGTCTAACAGGGAATCCGGCTGCCTTACTTGGCCACAGCCTCCATACCAGATCTGCATATTGTCTTGATCCAGACAAGCTCTGTGATCAGAAGGAAATTGGGTCCAATGTAGGAGCAGGCAGGTCCTGGGCCTGGCAGGCAAGAGTGTGATGCATCCTTTCCCAGCCTTGCTCCACTCTCCCTGAAGCCTATGCTTAGGTTGCCTTGAATGTGGACTCTGGAAGAGCCAGGGGCCCAGAGTGCCAGAGCAGGCTTCTTTCTGGGTGGCACTCGTGGAACACCGTCCCTCTGCCAGCCATAGGCCCTGCCCCCAGCATCAGGGAATGGAGGCTGGGTTGCCAGAGTGCTGCTGCCCCATGTCGTTCTAATTCGCTGTAGAAATTGTACGTAATATATTTAAATCAACCAAATGTATGAATAACAAATCCAGTTCTGACCTTTTTTGTCCAGTTTCTTTGGGGGAAGGAAGACAGAGAAGGTAGGAACAGTTTTGAGGACACAGAAACCTGTTTCCATGGAGTTGTGGAGACGTGGCTCCTGGGGCTATTTCCCCCTAATAAAGGAAGATCCAGGTCCTCTTTCCAAAGTCCTGATGCTCTGAAAACCAAAAGTATCTTCATAACCCATTTGAAACCAAACCTGACCTGAACCTACACTGATGTGAAGCTATTGGTAATCATCATGTGTCCCTCTCAGTGTGACTTTGTTGCAGAAATGTCAATATATTTTATGAGATCCCTACTAGGGATTATACAGTATTTACCCTGACTACTTCCTAAAAGCCAAAAAATAAAAAATCTGATTTCCAAAATCATCTAGTGCCAAAGGCTTGGGATAAGAAATGTGGACCTACAGGCTGGGCCTGGTGGCTCACACCTGTAATGCCAGCACTTTGGGAGGCCGAGGCAGGTGGATCACTTGAGGTCAGGAGTTCGAGACCAGCCTGGCCAGCATAGTGAAACCTCGTCTCTACTAAAAATAAAAAAATTAGCCAGGCGTGGTGGTTCGCATCTGTCATCCCAGCTACTCAGAAGGCTGAGGCTGGAGAATTCCTTGAACCCGGGAGGCGGAGGCTGGGTGAGAAAGCGAGACCCTGTCTCAAAAAAAAAGAGGACCTTACCTACACAGGTAGTAGAGGCTCCCCCTCTCGGCCACCAGAGTACATGCCTTGTGTACATCCCTGCCCTACTTTGAACCCTGAATAATCAAGCATAGACGGTGAGTGGAGAGGGAGAAGAAAGCTAATGAGCACAGAGTATGCTTCTCTTGAGGTGGAGCTAGAACTGCAGGAAATATCCCTCCCTTCAAGGGTTTCCACGCCGTGGGAGGCCTAAGATACAATGCAGCCAGCTTCAGAACAATTGGTCCACCTTGGGATGACTAGCCCCTAAGGATGAAGAAGCCAAATGAGGAGCTGGCACCACTAGTTTGGCTGCAGATTAAGCCAGCCCAAGGCCCCAGCCTGCTGTGCAGGGCTGGCCATGACAGCCTTCCCCTTTCTCCTCTCTTGTGGATCAGGACTGCTGTGGTGACTCCTATCTCTACTCCGGATCCAACAGGCTCTGGAAAAGGAGGCTGTGGTCCAGGGGCCCAAGGGGATATGGGTGAAAAAGAAGAGGGAGGTGAAAAGGAGAGGAGGCCATCCCTGACTTTTCCTTCCTGGGGATACTCTTGCCCCTTCCACTCTGTTTTGGGTCCTCCCCTTTTGTGACAGACTCACACAGCTCTTGATACAAATGTTTTTATTTGCCACTTAAACCATGGTTTCCCTGTGCTACCCTGATGGTGTGCGGGTGGAACCATGGTTTATAGTAGTAGCAGGTAGATTAGTAGTGTGAATGGTGAAATGCTGCATCAAGTGTCTGTCCCTTGGTTTCCAGGAGAATATCATGCAGCCCAGGAATAGTGTTAGATTGAGAAGGGCTGAGGCAGGAACAGCCACTGTTTCTCCTCATTTCGGTGAGGAATGGGTCCCACATAATGGAGGGCCCAGCAAAAGCATCCAGTTCTGTTCTGAAAGGAGCAGGCCAGTGGCAGTGGCCTCTTCTTTTCATTTACCCCTTTGGGCTTCTTGCCTAAAGTCTTTGTTCTTTCTTCACCTCCCAAGGCCCTGTGGCAAAAGGGAAGACACTGCCATTCCTGGCTCTTTCCCTGGATCAGTGTCTGATCTGGTGGAGGTAGTTTGTGGGGCCTGGCTTCCTCCAGTTCCGGCGGATCCTGGCGCTTGTCCTCCTAGAGTGCAGATACTGCTCACTGGAGGCTGTCTCCGTGGCAGTCTGTGGGTCAGCCGGTGGAGAGGGGGGCTCTGGGATTCTGCAGAGAACAAGTGTAGGATTAGCCAACATCAATGGGGAGAATGGAATGGGGACTTTAAGAGACTGTCATGGTGGACCATAAAACATTTAGAGCAAAATGAGGCCAGGGCTCTGGGCTTGTCTTTCCACCTCAGAACTATCTGACTAGACAAAGTTTGCAGATTTCTCTGCAGTAGAAAGCATTAGACCAGATCAGGGTGTGCAAAACTTGACATTTCTTCATCCTTATCCTGTACTCATGGCAGATGTCATTAATCAGTCATGCTATTAAACTGGTTTTAAACAGTGACTGCTAATCAATTGGAGTTAAATACAAGCAGTGACACTGACTTGGCATCTCAGGGCCTGATGCCCTCCAGGCCTGTTCAGGTCTGATGTTCTGATTGTGGGCCCCAGAGATGGCAGCAGACAAAGGAAGCCCAGAGCATCACCCATAGTGACTGGGTGAGGCCAAGTGGTTCAGCTCCATCCCTTTGGGTTCACTGTTCCTGGGCTGGCAGTGGCAAAGAAGTGGCCAACCAGGGAGACTGGGGAGAGATCTCTAAATAAAAGTTTTTCAACAATTTTCAACCCATAATGCCTCAATTACATTCCTAGGCTACATTCTCTGTAATCCCCCAGCCAAGATTTTCATTAGGTTTTTTTTTTTTTTTTTTTTTAATAAGAGATGGGGGTCTGGCTGGGCGCGGTGGCTCAAGCCTGTAATCCCAGCACTTTGGG
>NW_016107614.1:1095736-1118401 GCF_001604975.1 Cebus imitator | reverse complement strand
GTCTCAAAAAAAAAAAAAAAAAGAGATGGGGGTCTCACTCTGTCACCCAGGCTGGAGTACAGTGACAGGATCATAACTTACTGCTGTCTCAAACTCCTGGCCTCCAGTGATCCTCCTACCTCAGTCCCTGGAGTAGCTGGGACTGCAGGTGCATGCCACCATGCCTGGCTAATGTTCTTGGTTTTTTTTAGAATTGGGCTCTCGCTCTGTTGCCTAGGCTGGTAAGCTGAGAATCACGGCGAAATGAGGTGGTGCTATTAGGGCCCAGACATCTCTTGCCGTGGGAGTTCACAGGGTCGTATATGACTCCAAAACTAACAGCAATCTTTTTTTTTTTTTTTTTTTTTTTTGGAGATTGGAGTCTTGCTCTGTCACCCAGATTGGAGTTCAGTGGTGCAATCTCAGCTCACTGTAACCTTTGCCTCCTGGGTTCAAGCGATTCTCCTGCCTCAGCCTCCCCAGTAGCTGGGATTATAGGCGTGCACCACCACGCCTGAGTAATTTTTCTATTTTTAGTAGAGATGGGGTTTTACCATGTTGGTCAGGCTGGTCTCAAATTCCTGACCTAGTGATCCACATGCCTCTGCCTCCCAAAGTGCTGGGATTATAAGCATGAGCCACTGTACCTGGCCAACAGCAGTCTTTTAAGTGCCAACCAAGTGGTGACACTGTAGACCTTATAACCATCCCAATGGTAGGCAGGCACTTCATAGTGAGGCCAGGTAACTAGCTCCAGGCCACACAGCCACACAACGGTGCTCTTCCCTCAGCCATCCAGCTCTAGGAACCTACCTGAGCCGGCTGCAGTGGTGTAGCGAGTGGCCGAGGGGTTTCTGCCTTGGGGGCCTCTTCCTGCGCAGCCTCTTCAGGGCCTCCGCCACACGGTGGTCTCCTGCACATTCCCAGATGATCTGTGCCCGTTCCTCAGCCAGCTGGTCCCCGCTGCGTTGAAACAGGCCTTGGATCTGCAGCAGCTCGGCGTCCTGGAAGATGTTGGCTGAGGCCTGCTTGCGGCCCCGGGCCTCAGTTGGGGCCTGCCAAGGTGGTGGCTCACTGACCACCGAGGCTGGGGTCCCCATTGTGGATGCTCTGAGGATGCAAAGCATGGAGACATCAGCAACTCAGCTGGCCCTTCCCAGACCTGGGGGTCCTGGCTAATACTAGGGCTCCTGGTGTTTCCATTCTCCAGGAGCTAAACTGGAGGAGGTCTCTTGCCTTAAAATGACTTAAGCATCTATGTGTCAGACACCTACATTATCTCATTTAAGATTCGCAGCAACCTGTGAGGTAAGAATTATGGTTTATCCTCATTTTACAGATGAAGAATGGTTAAATGACTTGCCAGTGTCAAAGCCATGTGCACGTGCAGAGCCAGGAGTGGAACCCAGGTCTGTCTAGCTGTAAGTTCCATGCAGACACCAGGATGCCCAGTAGCAGCTCAACTGTGTTGAGTACTTAACACCAGGCGCCTGTAAGAGCTTCATTCACACAGTATCAATGAGATGTAACAAGCACAACAGCCCTGGGATGTGGGTATTTTTTTTCTCTGAGACGGAATCTCTGTCACCCAGGCTGGAGTGCAGTGGTGTGATCTTGGCTCACTGCAACCTCTGTCTCCCGGGTTCCGGAAGCCTCCTGCCTCAGCCTCCTGTGTAGCTGGGATTACAGGCTTGTGCCACCATGCCTAATTTTTGTATTTTTAGTAGAGATGAGGTTTTACCATGTTGGCCAGGCTGGCCTTGAACTCCTGACCTCAGGTGATCCACCCCTCTCAGCCTCCCAAAGTGCTGGGATTACAGATGTGAGCCACTGTGCCTGGCCAACGTGGGTATTTTTATCCTCCTCATTTCACAGATGAGGAATCTGAGGAAAGGTTAATCATCCATGGTTATGCAACTAGGATGAGAACCCAGACCTCTCTGATGAACTCCAGCCCAGGTGCTATAGCACACAGGTAACAGAGGAGTCATGGAGCTGGGCTACCCAGGTTGGAATCCCACTTTTATCCCCCTCCAGCACTTACTGGCTGGGCATCCTCCCTGCCTTAGCTGCCTCGTGTGTCAGATTATCACCTGGTACTAGTACCTACTTTGTAGGATTAATTTGAAGACTGAAGGAAGATACAAAGCATATAGAATAGTGGTCAGTGTTGAGACATCATCCCACCTCCTATTTTCAAGACCTTGAACCATCCCTTGGATTTGGGATGAACCAAATCCATGTAATTTAGCAAATATAGTATGAAATGAGCCAATCATATCTAACCCCTGTCCAAGGGACCTAATGAGAGAGAGGGAGGCAGAAGAGGAGGTGACAAGTATTAGAATATACTGTCAAGGGCAGAGGCTGAAATTGATAAGAAAGTTCAATAGAAGTTAGGCTCTCGTGTCAATGTCTCCCATTATATCCAGGAAGTGAAAATTAAATGATCTCCCTGATTCTAGATATAGTTCACTTTGAGTAATAAAGGCCTAAGAAGCTTACCCACCTTATCCTTGTCTCCAGCACAGCCTGGAAACAAGGGAAGACTGGCATTCCACAGAACGGGGTTTGAATCCCGACTCTGACACCTTCAGCAAGTTACCCAACCTCCTCTCTGAGCCTGTTTTCTTAACTGTAAAATGGGGATATGATTAGCCACTTCTTAGGGCTATAGTAAGGATTAAATGAGCCTAGTATATCAGTCACCCAATAAGAGCTATAGCTGGCCCTCAGCATCTGTGGGTTCCACATCCAGGGATTCAGCCAACCTTGAATAAATAAAAAACTTAAGAATATAATGATACAACAATTAAAAAATACAAATAAAAAATATAGTTTACAGAGCATTCACATTGTATTAGGTATTATAAGTACTCGAGATGATTTAAAGTACACAGGAGGATGTGCACAGTCTATACGTAAACATGGCATTTTATGTAAGTGACTCGAGCATCCAAGGAGGATCCTGGAACCACCCTCCATGGATACTGAGGAATTTGTAAATGCAAATCCTCCTCTTTTGGCCTCTGTGACCTTTGCACCTAGGTCAGGGGTACAGGTGAACCCTCCTTTCCTCCAAGCTGTGTGGCCACAGCCAGCTGAAGACAGGCCTGTGGTCCTGCCCTCCTCTCCCAGCCCCAAGCCTGTTGGGGAGAGGAGGAGCAGGTCCTGCTGCTTCCCCAGGGCCTGGCTGCCTGAGTCAGACCTCATTCCACAGGCAGCTACAGAGACAGCTGTCAACAGCAACCAGCTTACAAAGGGGGAAAAGGAACGTTTAAATATGTTTAAATTAAAATATTTACATGCTCAGCCTAAGAGGCAAACAGTACAAAAGCTTATAAATAAAAGCTTTTCCAATTCCTTTCAACTAACTTGCAGAAGTAACCCTTCCCCTAACCTGCCTTTTGTTCTCTGTAAGAGTTTGAGTTGTCTCTGCCCCACTCATACTCCCAAAATATGACTCCCTCCCTTGCCCTGGCCTTCCGTGCTCCCCACCTCAAAAGTCACCCTCATTATTCCAGTCATTTCCACGCGCACCCTGTCTCAGTTTCCAGGCCTTCTATCATAAAAACCCCACCCTGTTTTCAAAAGATTTAACAACTAAAAGCTGCAGGTCCAGTGTGGTGGCTCATGTCTGTAATCCCAGCACTTTGGGAGGCCAAGGCAGGCGCATCACAAGGTCAGAGTTCCAGACCAGCCTGACCAACATGGTGAAACCCTGTCTCTACTAAAAATACAAAAATTAGCTGGGCGTGGTGCTGTGTGCCTGTAATCCCAGCTACTCGGGAGGCTGAAGCAGGAGAATCACTTGAACCTGGGAGGCAGAGGTTGCGGTGAGCCGAGATCATGCCATTGCACTTCAGCCTGGGTGACACAGCAAGATTCCATCTCAAAAAAAAAAAAAAAAAAAAAAAAAAAAAAAAAAAAAAAAAAAAAAAAAAAAAAAAAGCTGCAGAAGACTTCCAGATAAGTTAACGTATGAAAACTGTACTTTTTTTCTGGAAAATGGGAATTTTAAAATCTGCCCCTCCTTAGGTGCTATTATGAAAATCCAGTTAAAACCTAATCTATGTGGTAAGTAAGCCCCCAGAGCTGGATGACAAAACACACTGTGACCAGAAGACAACAGTCACCAAGTCACAGTTTCAGGCTAATAAAGATACATAAAAGCTAACTCTGGGATGTTTACTCTGTATCAGGCAATATGGATAATATCTTTTTTTTTTTGGGATGATCTCCTTTAATCCTCAAAATAATTCTAGGAGTTAGGCACTGTTACTCCATTTCATAGGGGAGTAAAGGGAAGCTGAGATGCAAATATGAGTACCAGTGGCTCAGCTGAGGCCAGAGGTGGTTTAAATGACTGCAGCCCACACTTTTTATCTTTTTGAGAGCAAGTTTCGCTCTTGTTGCCCAAGCTGGAGTGCAGTGGTGCAATCTCAGCTCACTGTAACCTCCGCCTCCTGGGTTTAAGCAATTGTCCTACCTCAGCCTCCCAAGTAGCTGGGATTATAGACATCCTTCACCACGCCCAGATAATTTTTTGTATTTTTAGTAGAGATGGGGTCTTGAACTGGTCAAGACCAGTAGAGATGCTGGTCTTGAACTCCTGACCTCAGGTGATCCAGCCGCCTCAGCCTCTCCGAGTGGTGGGATTACAGATGTGAGCCACTATGCCCAGCAAGCCCGAGCTGACTTCACAGCCAGGCAGCTTCAAGAACACGTCACGTTTCTGTGAAAAGTACTTTCTTATTCCCACCTAATTCTTGAAGGGGAAGTCCTGCCGATGGAAAGGGAAGAACAATGAATTATCCCACCTGGGAAGGTAGGGGTGGAGCTGTGGAATTTCTTTTAGTCTATTCACTAGGGTCAGGGCTCTTTCCTGGGTGACAGCTAGCCCAGCCTTGAAGCCGTAGCCCTCTAAAGAGGAAGAGTCAAGCTTCCACAGAAGAAATCTAGAGCAGCAACCCAGCCCAGTACACAGAGCCCTGACTTACGAGTCAGAGGAGTGGGTTCAAGCCCTGCTTCTGCCACTCACTGGCTGAAAGGCCTCAGGCAATTCACATCCCATCTGTGGATCAGTTTTCCTGTTACTGCTGTAAGAACAGGTTGATGCTAATGGTTTCTGAGGGCCTGCGCCAGTGCTGGGAGCCAACAATTCCACAGACAGATAAGTCTGTACAGAAGGAGGAATGGAGCTGCTTGTCTGCCAAAGCCTAGGGGCAACATGTGTGAACAGGTCTGGCTAACTGGGTGCTAGGACATTCCCCAGCCAGTAACTCCCTTTCTCCTCCCTGCTCTGCTGTTTTGCTGCAGTGGGCAGAACTCACTGCTCTAAAGCTCCCTGGTGACCTCAGCTGGCTATGACCACGCCCAGGGAAGACTCCTAGGCTGGTCTGGGGTGGTAGGAGAAAGGGTGATATCCGGCCTCACCTCCCCAGGGAAAGAAGGGCAACACGGATCAAGTAGCAGCAGCTGCCTCGGGAGGAAATGGCTTGGAGCCTGACTTCCCAGCAACTTCTGCCAGGATGGCAATGGCTTGACTCCACAGCTTCAGCAAGCTGCATTACAAACATACCAAGAAACGCTTGGGGAGAGTCTGAGCCTTCAGCCTCAACCATACCCTCCATGAACCTTGGGGAGGACTTAGCACATCCAGATTTTGGGCCCCTCACTTTTTTTTTTTTTTTTTTTTTTTTTTTTTTCCGGCAGAGTCTCTACCACCCAGGCTGGAGTGCAGTGGCGCAATCTTGGCTCACTGCAACCTCCGCCTCCAAGGTTCACGCAATTCTTTTGCCTCAGCCTCCCAAGTAGCTGGGATTACAGGTGCCTGCCACCATGCCTAATTTTTGTATTTTTAGTAGAGATGAGGTTTTGAGGTTTCACCATGATGTCCAGGCTGGTCTTGAACTCCTGACCTCAAGTAATCCACCCATCTCATCCTCCCAGAGTGTTGGGATTACAGGTGTGAGTCACCGCATCCGTCAGAGACCCCTCACTCTTGACTTTGCCTCTTATTCTGGGATTCAGACAGCAGAGTGAGGCTGGGAATAAAAATAGGCAGACTCCAGGTAGGATTAGATTGGTAGACTTTAGGAACACCGACTAAATGGTGAATCAGAACACTTTTATTATCAAAAGAAACTTTTCTTGTCCCATTCAATGTGTTCAACAGTTATTTTCCCTCAGATTTCCTGGACAAGATCTTAACATTGTTCAAGCATATTGTTTATACTTGAACAATGGTTCTTTTGAAAACTAGAAAATAAATCCATGAGGCTATTAAAAGATTACAAATGGATCTTTCATTTCTGAGCTGACATAAAAGAAGATAAGCATGGGTATGTGTACAAACGAGTAAAGACCAATTGCAAAATACTTCAATTTGACACAAACTAGGTTGGAATTGAACCCCAAAGGAAATGCCAAACATTGAAAATGACAAAGTTCAACTTGATTTGAAACAGGCAATAAGTGAAGAACTGTGGAACCCTAACAAAGAAATATATTTAAAAAGTGACTCACCATGCAATGAATTTGCAATATATAAATATGGTGCGCTTTTTGTAATACACGAAGTTCAGTACAGACAGCTATTCTAGGTGAGTATCTCACTGTAGTCCCAGGAAGGCACGGAAACCACGAGGCAGGACACATTTGGTTGAGTTGGCAACACCTGTGTCCTCACACAGCTGGAGGCCCCCTTCCAATAACCCAGGTGACAGCAATAATCTCTGTAATCAGGGACCTAGGGCCTCATAGAAAAATTACTGGAGCCTCTGGCCCAAAGCCCAAATCGATACTTGGGGCCCTGGCCTGCTACCCTACACAAACATGCCACTGGACAGCAGCCAAAATCTGTGGCTCCTCAAATGGGAAGCCCAGTTCAAATGGCTGTGTGGGCTTCCCCACCAGCAAGGCCTAGCCTCAGGCAGGTATGCCTAGAGAACTGGATATACATTGGCCTTCAAATCTGTGTCCCAGGAGGTGGAGAAGGGAACTGGGCCCTTTCCCCAGACCAATTCTCATATATGACCTGGAAATAAACTGCTACTAGATCTAGGGATAACCCTTTTCAAGAGTTCTAGAACCCTGAATTCTGGCTGTGCTGCTAACTGACCTTGGAGAAGTCTTAGTTTCCCCTGCTACAAGTTGCTCATGGTCAAAATGGTGTGAATAAGGCCAGGCCTGGTGGCTCCTGCCTGTGATCCCAGCACTTTGGGAGGCTGAGGTGGGAGGACCACTTGAGCTCAGGAGTTCGAGACCAGCCTGGTCAATATAGCATGACTGTCTCTACAAAATTTTAAACAAGCTTTTTAAAATAAATGGTGAAAATGAATAACCCTTGATGGGAAAATGGAGTTTGCGAGGGCATTCCTACTAGTACCTGGTATAACATATTCTATGTATGCTGATTGAATACATGATGAAGGGAAAGGCTGTTTGACTACCAGGGGCTATAGAATCATTGTCATTTTCATCATCACTGCCATCAGCAAACCTGTGTAGTTTTAAATCTTAGCTTTATGATTGAACTCATAGAGGCAGCTTGTTCGGTGTCAATCACAGAACAGAGCACGTTCAGATGGGTGCTTTCTTTCTTCCTCACATGAGGTGGCACTATTACACCCATTTTACAGATGAGAAAGCTACACCCAAAGTCACACAGCTGGCAGGTGATGGAAGTTGGGACATGAACCAGGCAGATTGACCCCAGCACCCGGGCTCTCAACCACTAAGTTATTTTTGTTCCTGCCAGATGGCTGAGGAGGTCTTCTGGGGAAGGTCGGGCCCAGAAGCCTTTCGGAGGCTATCTGCTTCTGTGGATCGTGGAAGACGCAGGGATCCAAGGTCAGGACTCCCAAGCCAGCCTCTGTGCCCTGTGCACTCCTCCGCCTCGCAGAGAATTGGAGCAGGTACTCACCACGCTGCAGGGAAGCTCCGACAGACCTCAAATGGGGATGAGACGAGGTAAGATGCGCCCACTCCAACCCCTTCCACAGCCTTCCGAAAGGGCGGGCGCAGCTCTGGGCTTCCTGCTGCGAGGGTGCCCACAAGGCCAGGCGGTGCTCCCGGACAGCACAAGAGCATGGGAGACGGTATCCTGGCCGAGCTCCTAAGGCGACATCTCCAGCACGAGGAGGCCCCGGGGCTCAGACGTGGCCGCTTCTCAGAACGACGGGGCCCTAAGTGGATCTGGTGGTCGCGTCCCCGTGGCACCCCGACTCCCACCGCAGCGCCGAGGCGGGCCGCCGACCTACGGACCCGGTTGCTCGAGGGGGGCCGCACGCGACCGCAAGCTGGTCCGAGCCACTCGGGTCACAGCAGCAGCTCCCGGGAGAAAGCGCTCCCCAGCCCCGGAACCGCCAATCCTCGGCCCGAGCCGGGCGCGAGCTCCCAGGCGAGCCTTCCAAACCCAAGGCGGAGCTCCGTGCGCCAATCAGAGGCGGGAGACGGGAGGGGGCGTGTACATCCCCGCCCCCGCCCCCGCTGGCCTGGAAAGCCGAGTGCGAGGCTTCTTCGAACCTAATCAGCTGCGGAGCTGCGGTGGGGGGCGTGTCTGCCCTGGCTCTGCCCACTGCCCTAGCAGTCCTCGCGCTGCGCCCGAGGCGCCCCTTTCATTGACGTCAGTCCCCAACGCCAGCGCGGTTTTGCTGGCGCGGGAGCCGGGCGGGGCTGCATTCCTGCCCCAGGGTGCGGCGGCCGCTAGCCCTGCAGGGTACACGTGACGGATGCCCCTTCTCCTGGGCCCGAGGCCAGCGATGGCGCGGCGCCGACTGCCTTGCAGTGCGTGGCTCTCTCAGATCCTCAGACTCTACCGCTCAGCTCCCCTCCCAGCCCACTTGCGTTTGGCTCTGGCTTTGAGGGAGAGGAGGGGCAGTTGGTGATGCAGTCAGACCTTAGGCTTCAAAGCCAGAATGTCGTGGGTTCAAATCTTGAGTCATTTGTGCGACTTTGGGCCTGTTACCTAAACAAGACAGTATTTCAAAGTTTGTATTCATTCGGAAATGTTCATTAGTGACCTATGCTGTCCGAATTCCTTGATAGGCAGTAAACAATAGAGACAGAAAGACCTATAGCCCTTATCCTGGGGCGTCTACAGCCTAGTAAGGGAGGCAGACAGTTAACAGCCCAAAAAAGTATGTGATTAATTAAAACAGTATGTGATTAAACAACCTAAATTAGTATGTGATTACAGTTGTGATCAATGTTATGGCTAGAAGAGAACAAATATGGAGGAACCTAAGCTTCCTGTGGGAGGTTCAGGAGGCCTGAAGAAACAACATTTAAGCTGAGATATAAAGAAGGAGTTGAAATTGGTCAAATGAAGAGGAGTGGGTATGAGGAGAGTGTTTTAAGGAAAGCGGAAGGACACTTGCTTGGGCCAGGAGGTAGCTTGGCTCAGGAGGAATTCAGTGAGATCTGGAGTAAGGCTAGCAAGAGAGAGGGCGGTGGGAAGCAGAAGGCAGAGGCAGGCAGAAAAGGTTGCATGTGATCCTCAGAGGAGTTTAACCAGGGAATGGCATTATATGTACTGTGTTTATGTAATGGGCATTTTATAGTACTTACCACGCACGTGCCAGTAGTGCCAGTCAGCACTTTGCAAATACTAGCTCATTTCATCCTCATGACAAGTTTGTGTTTTTAGAGGGTTACTCTGGCTACAGCTTGGAACTTGGATTGGAGGGGGCAGGGGTGGATACAGGGTGTCCAATGGGCCTCATAAAATGCTTGTTTTGTCTTTGGAAGATGAGGTGTTTGTGCACTTGTTCAGCGATGCTCAGGAAAGGCTCCTGGGTCTCCCTGACTTCCTTTTTACTTCATAGCTGACTTCTTACCCATTTGCGCTTGATTCTTCATCTGTAAAAGTTCTGGGTGGGAAGGGGAAGAGCCAGCACATGGGTATTTGTGAATTCCTTGTTGCAGGGTGAAGGGGTTAAGAGCTGTTCTTCCTCGTGCCGTTATCTCCAGTTCCTCCCTCTGTCCTTCTGCACAAAACAGCATTAGTAAGTGTTGTGCTGTGGCTAAAAGTTTTTTTTTTTTTTTTTTTGTCACCCAAGCTGGAGTGCAGTAGGACAATCTCAGCTCAGTGCAACCTCTGCCTCCCGGGTTCAAGCAATTCTTCTGCCTCAGCCTCCTGAGTAGCTGGGATTACAGACTCTATACCCAGCTAATTTTTGTATTATTAGTAGAGACAGGGTTTCACCATGTTGGCTAGGCTGATCTTGACCTCCTGACCTCAGTAATCTACCCACCCTGGCCTCCCAAAGTGCTGGGATTACAGGCGTGAGCCACTGTGCCCAGTCGCTAAAAGTGTTTTAACAGTAGCTTCTCTTCACTTTTCCTAAAGCCGTGGGGAACTGTTGAAAAGAACAAAGAAATCAGCAGTGTTCATCTGGGGTATTGGTGCAGGGACTTTCAGCCAACTACTTGGCTAAGGAGGGGACTGTGCAGGCTCCCAAACCAAAGGCTGAGCTTCTGAGCTGGTGACTCTCACTGGCCCATTCTAAGCAGTAGGGAAGCCAGACTCTTGGCATATAGGTGCTGGGGGAACCTAGGAATTCTGATGCCATGAGCTTAGATGAGCATCCCAAGGTAGGAACTGGAAACTTGTGGTTTCTGGGTCAGATGTGACTAAGGCTGGGTGGAGAATATCTGGTGTCACCAAACATTTTTGCAGGCACGTGATCATGTGCTTTCCACACGATGGAACCATTTCTATTGTTACAGCTTTGTGATTCAATACTTCTGGCGAGAAGTTGGGGCACTCCACAGTCATGTGGGCCATGTGAGCCTCACCAGGAGTGGAGTCATCCGAGACCCATGGAATGGTGCTGGAGTCAGTAATCATCCCGGACAGGGCTCTATGTAGAGAAGGTCAACTCTGGTGAGTAGGAATCTCATGAAATTCAGGCCCAAGCTTGATTTTACCCAGGGCCCAGATTAAAGTGAGTTGAGTGAGGAACTCCCTTCAGGCATAAAATTTAAGAGGGCACCAAAAACTCAGGAAATCCAAGATAAATAATATCTTAACACAATATTTTTAAAAACAAAAATTAATGCAAAAAACCCATGATGAACAGAATGTTAACATTTAAAATATAGGCAGGCTATTGCTTATGACCTTGCATTATTTTGCAGTGAGAACACTCATTACCAATCAGCCCAGAGTTCCCAGGCAGACTGCCACTGCATGTCCTGACAAGTGACTTTGTGAGAGCTGACAATAACATGTGAACAGATTGAATAACATAGAACTTTATATGTAGTCATTTTTTTCATTGTAATGCTTATATCCACTTTTTCTATTTGGTTTAAAATATGGAAGGTAAGTGCATATGGGGCATATATTCTTTCTTTTGTTTTAGGCTCTAATATGGTTCAACTCAGTATTGATTTTCATCCTCAAAGGAAGTATATATAATCTAGGGAGGGGGTTCTAGCTATTTAACCTTAAGCAAATGACTTAATCTCTCTGCCTATTTTCTTTTTTTAATTAAAAAAAATTTTTTTTTTTTTTCAGAGACCAGGTTTCACCATGTTGGCCAGGATGGTCTTGATCTCTTGACCTCCTGATCCGTCCGCTTCAGCCTCCCAAAGTGCTGGGATTACAGGTGTGAGCCACTGGCTTTTATTCTTTTCTTTTTTTTTTTTTTTTGAGACCGAGTTTTGCTCTTGTTGTCCAAGCTGGAGTTCAATGGTGCGATCTCTGCTCATTGCAACCTCCACCTCCCGGGTTCAAGTGATTCTCCTGCTTCAGCCTCCTGAGTAGCTGGGATTACAGGCATGTGCCACCACAGCCAGCTAATTTTGTATTTTCAGTAGAGGTGGAGTTTTTCCATGTTGGTCAGGCTGGTCTCAAACTCCCGACCTCAGGTGATCTGCCCGCCTCGGCCTCCCAAGGTGTTGGGATTACAGGTGTGAGCCACTGCACCTGGCCTACTGTCTCTCTGTTTTCTTGTCTTTAAAATGAGAAGAATCACACCACTTTTCAGTGTTGCTGTGAGGACAAGGTGAGGTACTGTAGGCTGAGTTCCTAATATATACCTTGCTATAGACACTAAACCAGCATTGGACTCCTTCCCTTTTCTAGCCTGCAGGAATGATTCAAGCAGCTGGACAGTTATGGTCCCCTGCTGGGGTTGACACTTATTCCCATGGGTTTCTTTTTGCTATTTGTCCTGTTCTGGGCAAAGGAGAGAGAACTTTTACATTTAGCTGACATGCAACAGTGCAACTTTTGGATTAACTCTGATTTTATTGATAAATAATCATGGACATTCTCAACTTTTTAAGAAAGCCCCTTCTACTTATGACATTACACAAGGCAACTAGACTCTAACCCTCTTCTATCAACTGACAATCTGGACAGGCCAAAAATAGCAAAGTCCTTATAGAAAAATGGTACATTATAGAAGCACTAAAAAAGTACGCCATTCATGTAGATTAGAATTAAATGTCAGTATTATTAGCCTGCTGTAACAAAATACCATAGACTTCCCAATAACATTTGGGAAGTCCACGCTTAAGATGCCAGCCAATTCAATTTCTGGTGAGGGTTCTCTTCCTGGCTTGTAGATGGCCGCCTTCTCACTGTGTCTTCACATGCTGAAAGAGAGACAGAGCATATGTGAGCGAGCTCTGGGGTCTCTTCTCTTCCATGGGGACATTAATCCTTATCTTTTTTTTTTTGAAACAGTCTTGCTTTGTTGCCAGGCTGGAGTGTAGTGATGAGATCTCAGCTCACTGCAACCTATGCCTCCTGGGTTCAAGTGATTCTCCTGCCTCAGCCTCCTGAGTAGCTGGGATAACAGGCACGCGCCATCATGCCCTGCTAATTTTGTATTTTTAGTTGAGACAGGGTTTCACCATGTAGGCCAGGCTGGTCTCGAACTCCTTTCCTCAAGTGATCCACCCACCTCGGCCTCCCAAAGTGCTGTGCCCGGCCAAGGACACTAATCCTATTAAATTGGGGCTTCACCTTTATGACCTCATTTAATCTTAATTACTTCCTTGTTTCCAGTACAGCCTCATTGGAGGTTAGGGCTTCAACATGTGAATTTTGAGGGGACACAATTCAGTCCATAGCTAGTATGAACTCATGGTTTTAAGTATATAGATAAATAGATAGAAAAATAAATATAGCTGGGTGCAGTGGCTTGCGCCTATACTCCTAGCCACTCAGGAGGCTGAGGAGGGAGGATTGCTTGAGCCCAGGAGTTTGAGGCTGCAGTGAGCTATGGTTGTGCCACTGCACTATAGCCTGGGTGGCAGAGCAAAACCCTGTCTCTAAAAGTAAATAAATAAATCTAGCTATAAATGTGTATGTGTGTGTGTGTGTATATATATATTTGCATACATGTATGCATATGTATGTATACGAACAATCACATTCACACACACATGCACGCCTCAGCTCTGTTGGTGAAGAAGGGCTAGAAACAATGATAGTCTAGTGGGAATAACCACACTTAGCACCCAGATATTGACTTCTCAATAACCATTCTCGACAAAAAGGGACTATGGATCCTTGGAGAGTTGGCAGATTCTAGAACTGAAGTTGAGAAAATTCAAGATGAGCCTGGAACATCTTGTACCAGAAAGTAAGGAGGTTCTCATAGAATAATGGAGACATTTCAAAGGACCAGGAGTCAGGTTCAAAGGGCTCCCACTAGCCAAAGGCGGGGCAATTAGGCATCAAAATAAAATATAACAATAAATTATAATGTAATAAAATAAGAATACTTAAGTCCAGGATAGTATCAATCAGTAAATAAGCAGGGGAAAGAAGAAAGCAAGCCCTTGCAGTAGAATGCTCATGAATAAATGTAGAAGGAATGTAGTTAGAAAATCATCAGTGGCTACTAGAATTAGTGAGTGAAAGTTTATTGATGAACAGGATATTTATATAGTCTAAAAAATATCTCTTCACAAATTACTTATTAATTCTAAAGAAAAAAGTAGTGACTACAGTGGAAGGACCTAGCAGACACCAAGTTAATCAAAGATCAAAGCTAACATCACCAATGTTGGGACAAATGAACATAATGTGCCCCCTGATATGATGCACTGGGAAAGACACAGCACCACTTCTGTGATATTCCTGTTAAAAAATGCATAATCAGTATGGATCAAATCAGAAGGAACATTAGACAAATCCAACCTGAAAGGTGTTCTGTCAAAAAACTGGTCAGGCACAATGGCTCATGCCTGCAATTTTAGCACATTGGAAGGCTGAGGCAGGAGGATTGCTTGAGGTCAGGGGTTTAAGACCAGCCTGGGCAACAGGGCCAGACCCTGTCTCTAAGAAATAAATTAATAAATACAAGAGAACTGGCCTGTATTCGTCAAAAATGTCAAGGTCAAGAAAAAGAAGCCAAGCATGGTGGTGGGCGCCTGTAGTCCCAGCTACTTGGCAGGCTGAAGCAGAGAATTGTTGAATCTGGGAGGTTGAGGTTGCAGTGAGCTGAGATCGCACAACTGCATTCCAGCCTGGGCAACAGAGCGAGACTCTGTCACAAAAAAAAAAAAAGAAAAGAAAAACAAAGGAAGATTGAGGACTAGTTCCAGATTGAAAGGAACTAAACATGAAAAGTAAATGTAATGTATGATCCTAGATTGGGCTGGGCAAAAAGAAACAGCAATAAAAGACATTATTTGATAATTGTTGAAATTTGAGTATGGAGTGTGAGGTAGTAGTATATTAATGTGAAATCTTCTGATTTTGATAATCATGCTGAAGTTCTGCAAGGGAAGGCGCTCGTTCTTAGGAAATACACATTGAAGTATTTAAAGGACATGATGTTTCCAATTCAATCTCAAGTGGTTCAGAATGAAAGATAACTTGCTCTGAAAGAGAGAGAAAGGGAAAAAGAGAATATCAGAATAACAGTCACATGGAAATTTCTTGAATCATTCTTACAACACTTTTGTAAATTTGAAATTATATTGCCGGGTGTGGTGGCTCACACCTATAATCCCAGCACTTTGGGAAGCCAAGGTGGTTGGATCACCTAAGGTCAGGAGTTTAAGACCAGGCTGGCCAACATGACGAAACCCTGTCTCTACTAGTAATAAAAAAATTAGCCAGGCGTGGTGGAGCACACCTGTAATCCCAGCTCTCGGGAGACTGAGGCAAGAGAATCACTTGAACCTAGGAGGCAGAGGTTGCAGTGAGCCAGGATCACACCATTGCATTCCAGCCAGGGCGATAAGAGTGAAATTTGGTCTTAAAAATAAATAAATAAATAAATAAATAAAATCAAAATTAAAAGTAACCAATAATACACCAGTATTAGAACTAGCAAATCAGGATCAAGCAGTATGATAAGCAGAGTAAACAATTATTGAGCAGCATCTACTGATTATATATAAATTTAATATGAATGCACACTTTAACAATAGTAATTCCTCCAATCTATAAGCTTGGGATAGCTTTCCACTTATTTATGTCTCTTCTATTTATTTATTTATTTTTTAATTTTTAATAAGTGATAAGCCTGTCTTCTCTCCCAGGTAACTCAAGGGGTTGCTGAGGCTCTCAG
This sequence comes from Cebus imitator, assembly GCF_001604975.1. NCBI lineage: Eukaryota > Metazoa > Chordata > Mammalia > Primates > Cebidae > Cebus > Cebus imitator. Next base: position 1,102,874 of record NW_016107614.1, on the reverse strand, counting down.
TATCAAATGCCGTTTACATTCACCTCAGATATTTATTATTTATTTAGAGACAGAGTCTCGCTCTGTTGCCCAGGCTGGAGGACAGTGGGATGATCTCAGCTCACTGCAAACTCCACCTCTCAGGTTCAAGTGATTCTTGTGCCTCATCCTCCCAGGTAGCTGGGATTATGGTGTACACCACCACACCAGGCTAATTTTTGTATTTTTAGTAGAGATGGGGTTTTGCCATATTTTCCCAGGTTGGTCTTGAACTCCTGAGTTTAAGCGATCCACTTGCCTTGGCCTTCCAAAGCACTGGGATTACAGGCATGAGCACCCAGCACACTCAGCTGGGATTATTTTTTTAACTTCTTTTTGAATAGTACATTATTATTGTATAGAAATGCAACTGATTTTTATGGGTTGATTTAGTATCCTGCAAATTTACTGAATTTGTTCATTAGTTTTGGCGGTCTTTAGGATTTTCTGTATATAGGATTGTGTCATCTGTAAATAGAGTTTTACTTCTATCTTTCTAATTTATTTTTCTGCCTAATTGCTCTATCCAGGACACCTGTGTTGCACAGAAGCCACAGGAGTGGGCATCCTTGTCTTATTCTGATCTTAGAGGAGAAACTGTCAGCTTTTTACTGTTGAGTATCATGTTAGCTGTGGGTCTGCCATATATGGCTTTTATTACATTCAGGTATATTCCTTCTACACCTAATTTTTTGAAAGTTTGTGTCATAAAATGATGTTGAATTTTGTCCAATACTTTCTCTACTGAGATAATTATATAACTTTTAGTCTTCATTCTGCCAATGTTTAGTCAGACTGAAAAGCTTCTGTACAGCAAAGGAAACAATCAACAAAATGAAAAGGTATTACAGAATGGGAGAAAAGATTTGCAAATCATATGTCTGATAAGAAGTTAATATTGCTGGGTGCAGTGGCTCGTGTCTGTAGTCCCAGCACTTTGGGAGGCTGAGGTGGGCAGATCACAAGGTCAGGAGCTTCAGACCAGCCTGGCCAATATGGTGAAACTTTGTCTCTACTAAAAATACAAGAATTAGCCGGGCATGGTGGCATGTGACTGTAGTCCCAGCTACTTGGGAAGCTGACGCAGAAGAATCACTTGAACTTGGGAGGCGGAGATTTCCATGAGCCGAGGTCACATCACTGCACTCCAGTCTGGGTGACAGAGTGAGGCTCTGTCTCAAAAAAAAAAAAAATAAATAAAAAGAAGTTAATATCCAGAATATATAGAGAATTCCAAAAACTCAATAACAAAAAATCCCCAAATAATCCAGTTAAAAACTGGGCAAAGGACCTCAATAGACATTTTCCAAAGACATACTAATGGCCAACAAGTATACAAAAAAAGTATTCAGCATCCCTAATTATCAGGGAAATGCATATCAAAACCACAATGAGATACTACCTCACACCTGTTTCGTTGGTTATCCTCAAAAAGACAAAAGATAACAAGGGTGACAAGGATGTGAAGACAAGAGAACCTTTGTATACCATTGGTGTGACTGTAAATTGGTATAGCCATTATGGAAAAAAGTATGAAGGTTCCTCACAAAATTCAAAAAAGAATTACCATATGATTCAGCAATTCTATTTCTGGGTATATAATGAAAAAAAATAAACTTGGTATCCCTCTTCTTTCTTTTTTTAAAACCTGCATATGGCATTTGATAAAATTGCATCTTGAAGAGGTATCTGCACGCCCATGTTTGTTACAGCATTATTTACAATAGCTAAGATGTGGAAACAACCTAAGCATCAAAAATGAATGGATAAAGAAATTGTAGTATGGGTATATATATGAATATATATACGCATACATATTGTCATATATATGTGATAATATATGTCATGTATAATATGTATTACAATTTCCTTACATGTATGTAAAAACATATATATAAATATAAATAAATATATTCTTTTTTTTTTTTTTGAGACAGAGTCTCATTCTGTTGCCCAGGCTGGAGTACAGTGGTGTGATCTTGGCTCACTGCAACCTCCACCTCCCGGGTTCAAGCAATTCTTCTGCCTCAGCCTCCCAAGTAGCTGGGACTATAGGCATACACCATCATGCCTGGCTAATTTTTGTATGTCTAGTAGAGATGGGGTTTTACCATATTGGCCAGGCTGGTCTTGAACTCCTGACCTCGTGATCCTCCCGCCTCAGCCTCCCAAAGTGCTGGGATTTCAGGCGTGAGCCACCGCCCCCGGCCTGTATTTACAATTTAAGGCTGAATAATGTTCCATCGTGTTCCATCCAGATAGAACACGATGGAACATTATTCAGCCTTAAAAAACAATAGAAGGGAATTGTGTCATTTGCATCAGCATGGGTAAACTTGGAGGACATTATGTTAAATGAGGTAAGCCAGTCACAGAAAGGCAAATATTACATGATATCACTTATATGTGGAATCCAAAGTAGTTGAACTTAAAGAAACAGAGAGTAGAAGAATGGTGTTGTCAGCACCTAGGGAGTGGTGGTATGGGAAGGCGTTGGTCAAAAGTACAGGCTTTCAGTTATAAGGTGACTAAGTCCTAGAGATCTAATGTACAGTATGGCAACTATACTTAATAGTATATGCTTGAAATTTGCTAGAGGAATAGATCCTAAATGTTCACGTCACCCATACACACAAAAAGATAACTATGTCAGGTGACAAGTATGCCATTACACAGGTATACTTACCTGTGTATACTTACCTGTATATTTACCTGTGTAATGAAACACCATGTTGTAACCTTAAATATATACAATGTTCTATTTTTTTTTTTCTTTTTTTGAGACAGAGTTTCACTCTTGTCGCCCAGGCTGGAGTGCAATGGTGTGATCTCAGCTCACTGCAACCTCTACCTCCCGGGTTCAAGCAATTCTCCTGCCTCAGCCTCCCAAGTCTGAGAATACAGGCGCCTGCCACCATGCCCAGCTAATTTTCTGTATTTTTAATAGAGACGGGTTTCACCATATTGATTCTATTTGTCAATCATACCTCAGTAAAGCTGAGGGAAATAAATAAATAAATAAATAAAATGTAAATTGCCACCTAGTAGACAGGAACACGTAAATCAGGATGCTTTTGACTTCAAGTAACAGAAAACCCAACATTATCACTCAAGGTTCTGGCAGGAAACATTTTCTAACTCGTTTCTCTCCCTCCCTTCTCTTGTGGGTGTGTTTTATTGGCCAAACCCAGTTGAAAGCCAGAGGAGAAGGGAAGTCCCTGATGTAATTGAAACAGGTCAGCCCCCAGGGTAAGAGCAGAGTGGAAAATGTAGAAAAGTAGGTCCTTGGACACAGGAGGTAAACAGAAGATAAGGCACCAACTAAACTGGATTACACAAGAAGAAGCTTATTTTCTTACATATCATGAAATCCAGAGGCAGGAGGATTTCTAGAATGGCTGATTCAGCAGGGCAATGGTGGTATTCATTTTTCTGCTCTGCTTACTCAGCACATGGGCAATATCTCTCCTCATGGACCCAAGAGGGTTGCAGCAGTTCTTTGAGCAAAATTCAACCAGGACTATATTTATTCTCATGCATTCATTTCTTTAAAAAAGCAACTACTAAAAATAAAATAAAACAATACCTAGAAATTAACCAAAGAAGTGAAAGATTTCTACAATGAAAACTATGAAACATTGATGCAAGAAATTAAAGAGGACACAGAAAACTGGAAAGTTATTTGATGTTCATGGATTGAAAGAATCGTTATTGTTCAGATGTCCATACTACTTAAAGCAATCTACAGATTTAATGCAATCCCTATCAATCAAAATACCAATGACATTCTTCATGGCATTAGAAAACAACCTACAATTTATATGGAACCACAAAATAACTGGAATAGCTGGATCATAAAGCCTCACATAAAGCCTCCAAGAGTGGCTTGTACTGCACACTGACCTTAGTGCAGAGCCTTCGCTTGCTCTGGTCCCAATTCATAACTGGTAGCCATGGAGGGGACTCTCTAAATGTGTTGAAGTAGTACACTCAAATGTGGTATGTTGCTTCCAAAATCAGAAAAGATCTTCCAAGCATTGTGCCTCTTTTGTTAAGGTAGATGGTGTGAAGTGAAGGTGTCTGTCACTGTAGGCCTGTTTTCAGATGGCTTAAGCCATTGAATGTACCAGAAACTTCATTCATATGGGCATCCCCTCAATTTTTATGGGGTTTATCTCCTACCCTCCAGATCATGTAAGTCTTACTAAGGCGTCTAAGGTATGTGTTATTTTCAGCTTATCAGACCAGCTCAGCATAATATTGTCAATGTAACAGACCATCGTGATGTTTTGTGGAGTGTCAAATCATCAAGACCTGCTAGTACTGTTTGCTGTTCGTGTTGTTGTTGTTGTTTTGTTTTGTTTGTCGAGACAGGGTCTGGCTCTGTCATCCAGACTGCAGTTCAGTGGCACAATCTTGGCTCACTGTAACTTCTGCCTCATCGGCTCAAGCTGTCCTCCTGCCTCAGCCTCTCAAGTAGCTGGGACTACAGCTGTATGTCACCACGCCCAGCTAATTTTTGTAATTTTTTTGGTAGAGATGGGGTTTTCCCATGTTGCCCAGGCTGGTCTTATAATCCTGAGCTAAAGCGATCTGCTGACTTCAATCTCCCAAAGTGCTGGGATTACAGACGTGAGCCACTGTGTCTGGCCTGCTAGGACTGTGTATGACAGACAGCAGGAGAATTAACATCCTCTAGATGTCACTCCACCCCTTTCTCTCACCTCGCAGGTTCTTGTGCAATGGGCTCATAAACAAAGTGGCCGTGGTGGCACAGACAGAGGCTGCCCATAGATTCAATTATGTGAACTTCACTTTTCCCAGGCTGACCTAGATAACATCACTGTTGAATGCATAATCTGCCAACAGCAGAGACCCGCACAAAGCCCTCCAATATGGCACCACTCATGGAGGGCACCAGCCAGCCACCTGTGGCAAGTTTATTACACTGCACAGAGGGACTGAGATTTGTCTTCATTGCCGTAGACACATATTCTGAGTATGGATTTGCCTTCCTTGCCCATGATGCTTCTGCCAGGAACAGCACCCATGGACTCAAGAATGCCTTATTTACCATCATGGGCTCCCCATAACAATACTTCTGGTTAGATAACTCATTTCACAGCAATGGGTTCATGTAGTTTTACCCCCTAGTCCATCACCTGAAAATAGCTGGGCTAGTTGAAAGGTGGAATGGCTTACCGAAGACTCAGTTACAGTGCTATTCAGGAGACAAGACACAGAAAAGCTGGCTTCTGTCTTACAACATGCAGTCTATGCTTTGAATCATTATTTGATGCTATCTCTTCCATAGCTAGAACTCATGAATTCAGGAATCAAGGGTAGAAGTGGGAGTGGATACACTTCCACTTACCACTATCCCTAGTAACCCACTAGCAGAACTTTTCTTTTCTTTTCTTTTCTTTTTTTGAGACAGAGTCTCATTCTGTTGCCTAGGCTAGAGTTTAGTAGCACGACCTCAGCTCACTGCAACCTCTGCCTCCAGGTTCAAGTGATTCTCATTCCTGAGCCTCCTGAGTAGCTGGAATTACAGGTGCACACCACCATACCCGGCTAATTTTTGTATTTTTAGTAGAGATGGGGTTTCACCATGTTGACCAGGCTGGTCTCGAGCTGTTGACCTCAGGTAATCTGCTTGCCTCAGCCTCCCAAAGTGCTGAGATTACAGGTGTGAGCCACCGTGCCCAGACTAGAATTTTTTATTGAGGAGGCGGAGGTTGCAGTGAGCCAAGATCTCGCCACTGCACTCTATCCTGGTGACAGAGCAAACAACCTTGACCCTTGCAGATTTGGAAGTCTTATTCTACAAGGTGGGAGATGTGGGGAAGAGGTTTCAACCAAGTGGCATAACAAAGTTCCATTGTATTGGAAGGCGAGACTGTCCATTTTGGTGGTCTATGCCACTGAGCTAATAAGCAGAAAACCGATTATTCTACTGGATTAAGTTATTGGTCCAGATGGTCAGCGGCAATTGGGTTGCTACTACATAGTGAGGTATATTAGTTTTCTTTTTTCTTTTCTGAGATGGAGTCTCACTCTGTCACCCAGGCTGGAGTGCAGTGGCGTGATCTCAGCTCACTGCAACCTCCGCCCCCTGAGTTCAAGTGATTCTCCTGCCTCAGACCCCGGAGTAGCTGGGATTACAGGCATGCACCACCACGCCCAACTAATGTTTGTATTTTTAGTAGAGACGAAGTTTCACCATGTTGGCCAGGCTGGTCTCAAACTCCTGACCTTAGGTGATCCACACACCTCAGCCTCCCAAAGTGCTGGGATTATAGGCGCGAGCCACTGTACCAGACCAGTTTTCTACTACTGTGTAACAAATGGCTGCAAATTTAGTGGCTTAAAACAACACCCATTTATTATCCCACAGTTTCTGTGGGCCAGGAAAATGGGCAGGGCTCACAGGCTGCAATCAAGGTGTTGGCCAAGGCTGCGCTTGGAACCTGAAAGCCTCGCAGGAGAAGAAGCCTCTTCCAAGCTCATTCAAGGTGTTGGTAGAATTCATTTCCTTCCTATAGGACTGGGGGCCTGATTTCTTGCTAGCTGAAGGCTGCTCATAGTTCCTGGCAAGGGGCTCCACAGTTCCTTGCCACGTGGCTTTCGCCAGTGGCCATTTACTTCATCAAGCCAGCAAGGAGAGTCTCTAGAGCAAGTGTATGAGCAAGACAGATCCGCAGACTTGCATAACATAACCATGGGAGTGTGGCATAATGTAACCATGGGAGTGCCATCACCTTTGCCATGGCCTGGGCTCCAGTCAGTCTCAGGTCTTATTCCTACTCAAGTTGTGGGGAACGCATAAAAGGGTGAATACCAGGCTGGGCGCAGTGGCTCATGCCCATAATCCCAGCACTTTGGGAGGGCGAGGTGGGTGGAACACTTGAGATCAGGAGTTCAAGACCAGCCTGGCCAACATAGTGAAACTCCATCTCTACTAAAACTACAAAAAATTAGCCAGGTGTGGTGGCATGCACCTGTAATCCCAGCTTCTTGAGAGGCTGAGGCAGGAGAATCATTTGAATCCAGGAGGCAGAGGTTGCAGTGAGCCACATCTTCCCATTGCACTGCAACCTGGCAACAGAGCAAAACTCCA
>NW_016107614.1:1093723-1095720 GCF_001604975.1 Cebus imitator | reverse complement strand
AATACCAAAAAGCAGACATAGTGGGGAACTACCTTACAGTCTGTCTGCCACATGTGAGTAGGAGGACTATGTCTGGAAACAAGAGGATCCTCAGGGTGTACCAAGTGATACCTCCATCACCAGTAGTAAAGGTCAATAGGAAACTAGTAGCCAAAAGAAGATGGGAAGATTGACATCTCAGGGCCTTCAGAAATGAAACTTCGGGCTGGGCATAATGGCTTATGTCTGTAATCCCAGCACTTTGGGAGGCCAAGGTGGGTGGATCACTTGAGGTCAGGAGTTCAAGACCAGCCTGGCCAACATGGTGAAATCCCACCTCCACTAAAAATACAAAAATTAGCCAGACATGATGGCATATGCCTGTAGTTCTAGCTTCTTGGGAGGCTGAGGTAGGAGAATTGCTTGAACCCAGGAGGCGGAGGCTGCAGTGAGCCAAAATTGCACCACTGCACTCCAGGCTGGGTGACAGAGTGAGACTCCGTCTCAAAAGAAAAAAAGAAACGAAGCTTTGGGTTACTTCAACAGGTATGAAATTTCACTCATCTGAGGTTCTGGCTAAAATTAGGGGAAATAGGGAATGGGTAATGAAAGAAGGAAGCCACAGATATCAATTATGGCTTTGTGACCGATTACTAGCCTGGCCTTGTGACTGGCCACCTGGACTATAGCAGTAGTTTTGCACATTTCCTTTCTGTTTGTTATGTATATATGGACTTTTTAATACGCTGCCTCAGTCTGTTCAGGGGCTGCTATAACAGAATATCATAGACTAGGTAGCTGCTGCTGCTGCTTTTTTGGGAGGGGCTGGAAGGGGGTAGAGACGGGATCCTGTTATGTTGCCCAAGCTGGTCTTAACCTTCTGGCCTCAAGCGATCCTCTCATGTTGGCCTCCCAAAGTACTGGGATTACAGGTCTGAGCCACTATGCCCATTGGCAGATAGCTTCTAAACAACAGAAATTTATTTCTTACTATTCTAGAGGCTGGAAGTCCAAAATCAAGGCACTGTCAGTTTCATTGTCTGTTAAGGGCCTGTTCCTAATTCGAAGATGGCACCTTCTGGCTGTGTCTTCGCATAGTGGAAGGGGCAAGACATCTCTCTGGGGCCTCTTTTATAAGGACATTTATTCCATTAATGAGGGTTCTGCCCTCATGATACAATCACCTCCCAAAAGTCTCTACCTCCTAACACCATCACCTTGTGGGGTTACGATTTCAGCAGAAGAATTTAGGGGGGACACAAGCATTCAAATCACAGCACTAACGTTTTTGTTTCTCATTCTCCCCGTTTTTATTTCTTGTTGCACGCAAACTAATGTTACAAGTCTTTAGGTAAAAATAGTAGAGACTATGACCGCATTTGGTAAGTATTTAGTAGAGCCAGTGATACGGTGATTGTTGGGACTGTGTGTCTTCTCATTTTGGAGAGAGGATGAGAACTTCTTCACTTACAAGAAAGACAGTTGATCTTCTTTAGGTGGAAATGTGAGTTGCTTCATTGCTGCATGGAAATTCAAATGTATATAGGAGTGGATATGGAAACTGAGCGTTGATCCTCTGTACCAGTTATCAACTTGTTGCCTCTCAGCGAAAAATATACCTTCTGTTGCACATATGGCTCGGTAATCCTGGAACGGAGGCCTGTAAACACTTTTTCTTTTCCAGCTAACACAATGCTCAGCTTTGTCAGTAGGGGGAGCTAGCGGGACACTGTAGGAGGCAGGGGTTGAGGGGTTCCTCTCCTTGGTACATGTGTGTGTCTCTCATCAGGCTCCTGCAGGTTTGTTGTTGTTGTTGTTTGTTTTTGAGACAGGGTTTCACTCTGTCACCCAGGCTGGGGTGCAGTGGTGTGATCATGCCTCACTGCAACCTCAACCTCCTTGGGCTTGAGGGATCCTCCCACCTCAGCTTCCCAGGTAGCTGGGAATACAGGCATGTGCCACCATGCTCAGCTGTGTGTGTGTGTGTGTGTGTGTGTGTGTGTGTGTGTGTGTGTGTG
>NW_016107614.1:1077906-1093653 GCF_001604975.1 Cebus imitator | reverse complement strand
GTGTGTGTGTGTGTGTGTGTGTGTGTAGAGATGGGGTCTCATCATGTTGTCCAGGCTGGTCTCGAACTCCTGAGCTCAATCAACTGCCCACCTTGGCCTTCCAAAGTGTTGGGATTACAGGTGTGTACCACCATGCCTGGACTCTTGAAATTTTTGAGGTTCCTCCATGGCCTGGTCCCTGGAGCACATATGGTTCTCCAGCCCAGACTCCTGAAGCGTGGGTTCCTGTGGTGTGAGCAGCCTCTTTAGTGCCTGGGTCCTACAGTGCATGGCAATCAGCAACACACCATGGCTAGCGGCTTTCCCTGGCACCTCTTTGGATGGCTTTGCTGCAGATTTTGAGATGCAGTACCTCCCTGTGAGTAACTTCCCCAGCACACCTAAATGGCAGATTTCTAGCAAGTTCCACCAGGGCAGCACCTCAATGACTTCTTTGCCCTCCAGTGAGCCACAGCCACATCCTCTCCAATAAGGTCTGGATTTTGGCCCTGGAGGAAGGCTGGGAAGGATGTCTATCTCAGCCCTAGGGGCTAGGAGCTGCCCCTTCTATCTTCTATTCCTTATTCTTTAGCATTCGCCTTTTTTTTTTCTGGAGGCAGAGTTTCACTCTATCACCGAGGCTGGAGTGCAGTGGCAGGCACGATCTTGGCTCACTTGCAACCTCTGCCTCCCCGGTTCAAGTGATTCTCCTGCCTCAGCCTCCTAAGTAGCTGGGATGACAGGCACCTGCCACCAGACCCAGCTAATTTTTGTATTTTTACTAGAGACGCTAATTTTTGTATTTTTACTAGAGACGGCGTTTTGCCATGTTGGTCAGGCTGGTCTCAAACTCCTGACCTCGAGTCATCCGCCCACCTCAGCCTCCCAAAGTGCTGAGATTACAGGCATGAGCCACCGTACCCGGCCTCTCCTTGTGTTATCAGTCAGTCCCTCAGTGCTCCAACTCCTTGTTACAGTGAATGAGCCTTCATGTCAAACTTTCCCTGTCCGAATGACTGTGTGGAGATTGGACTCTGATACAGTGGAGAATGACAAGTCTAGTAGGATGGTGAAGGAGAATGAGGAAACCTCAAGACAGCAAGTTTTGTCTTGCAATCCAGGGATGCCCTGGGAACCAGTGACCTGGGTGTCAAAGCTCTTTTAGAAAACAATATTGATAATAAAGGTAGCATATATTGATCTTGTTAAAAGAAACACGTCAGCCAAATTAAATTTAAAGGAGTTTAATTGAGCAATGAATGATTTGCGAATTTGGCAACCCCCGGGTGTCTTGTGGCCAGAATAAATTTATAGTCAAAAAAAGTAAAATACATAAAAATATCAGAAGTGAAGTACAGAAACAGCTGGACTGGTTACAGCTTGCCTTATCTGAACACAGTTTGAACACTCAGCAATGTATGATGGTTGAAGAATGGCTGCAGGATTGGCCAAGACTCAGTTACCATTACAGGTGCACACTCATAAGTTAGGTTTTCAATCCTGTCTACCTATTAAGTTAGGTTGTAGTTCATCCACAAGGACTCAAATATGAAAGTACGTGCCAGGTGCAGTGACTCACGCCTGTAATCCCAGCATTTTGGGAGGCTGAGGCGGGCGGATTACCTGAGGTCAGGAGTTTGAGACCAGCCTGGCCAACATGGCAAAACCCCGTCTCTACTAAAAATACAAAAATTAGTTGGGTGTGGTGGTGCATGCCCGTAATCCCACCTACTCAAGAAGTTGAGGCAGGAGAATTGCTTGAGTCTGGGAGGTGGAGAAAGGGGAAAGCACTGTGTTTTTTCGGAAAGCAATGGGTGAGGCAGAGTAAACAGGTGAGGTAGGTTTAGAATTGGCTACTCTTAGAAATTCCAGTGTGCTCTCGGGCATAAGGACTGTCTCTAATTGCCCAATACCTGGGCCTGGGATGATTGAGGCAGAGTAATATTAGGAATATTGCCTCCTGGAGTGTAAGAGCCAGATAGAGGAGGCAGTTCAGAATATGGACTTGGGGTTGGTTGGTTTGCATGTCAAAGGCATGCTTACAAGCAAGTTGTTTGCCATCTCCAGAAGTTAGCTGGCCTAGCTGGGTGCAGGGACTCACACCTATAATCCCAGCACTTTGGGAGGCTGAGGTGGGAGGATCACTTGAGACCAGGAGTTCAAGAGCAGTTTGGGCAATATGGCGAGACCTCATCTCTACAAAAAATAAAAAATTAGCCAGGCAAGGTGGTGCACAATTGTAGTCCCAGCTACTTGGGAGAGTGAGGCAGGAAGATCTCTTGAGCCCAGGAATTAGAGGATGCAATGAGCCATGTTTGCACCACTGCACACCAGCGTGGGTGACAGAGCAAGACAACTGAAAGAAAGAAAGAAAGAAAGAAAAGAAAGAAAGAAAGAAAGAAAGAAAGAAAGAAATTAGCTGGCTTTGGAGGGGGCAGTCCCTCCCCTGGTCTGCCAGGCCCCAAGATGTCAAAAATACATCTTAAAATACAGAAAATAAAATAAATCCATTATAAAATATAGAAAAAGAAAACTCCCCAAAAAACCCATGATCACTACACAGGAATTCAGTCAGAGCACGGCAGGAGGGGCTTGTTTCTAGTCCACAACATCAGGACTTCAGCTAGGAAGTGTTGAATGCTGAGGTTGACCTGATAGCTGGGGGAGCCGGAATAATCATTTCTCACCCCTTTGGTGCCTAGCCTGGGAAAACCTGAAGACTAGAAGTGTTGACTGGAGTGCTTCATAGCCTTCTCAGTGTGACCAGGAGCATGGTGGCCTCAGAATAGTCAGACTTCTTCCACAGTGGCTTAGAGCTTAAAGTGTATATTTATTTTGGCAAATAGGGCAGAAGCTGCATTGCCGTTTTTTTTTTTTTTCTTTTTTTTGAGACAGGATCTTGTTCTGTTGCCCAGGCTGGAGTGTAGGAGTGTGATCCTGGCTCACTGTAACCTCTGCCTCCCAGGCTGAAGCCATCATCCCACCTCAGCCTCCCAAGTAGCTAGGACTACAGGCTCATACCACCATACCCAGGTAAATTTTTTTTTTCTGTATTTTTGGTAGAGATAGGGTTTTGCCATGTTGCCCAGGTTGGTCTCGAACTCCAGCCTGGTCAGGGCAATCTGCCCACCTTGAACTTCCAAAGTGCTAGGATTACAGATGTGAGCCACCATGCCCAGCCTGCATTGCCTTTTTTGACATGACCTAGAAGAGATATAGTGTTGTTACTGCCATTAGTTACAACTGAGTCATAAGCCTGCCAGATTCAAAAGAAGTGGACATAGACCCAATATCTTGATGGGAGGAAAGTCACAGAATTTGCTGCTATTTTTTTAAAAAACTGCCCACGTGGAACTAGGATTCAGATTCTGACAGTTTGGCTCCAGACCTTACTTGCTTAACTACAGGGTCATTGTAAGGCACAGAAATCTGTTTAAGTTTGCCCAAGAAGTGGGGAGAAAGGTACTATAAACCCACCGTGTGTTTACAGAGATGAAGTCCAGCTCAATGACCTGGAGTGAGTCACAGGCAGCTGTTTCCTGTCTGTCACTGTCTCTTGTCTCTGCATATCTGCCTGTGGTAGTTAATTTTATGTGTCAATTTGACTGGGCCATAGAATGCCCAGATATTTGGTCAAACATGGTTCTGGGTGTTTCTGCAAGAGTGTTTGTGGATGGGGTTAACATATACATTGGTAGACTGAAAGCCAATTGCCCTCCCCATGTGGGTAGGCCTCATCTAATCAGTTGAAGGCCTGAATAGAATAAAAATCAGCCAGTTCACAGGTAAGGTGATGCAAATAAACACTCAGCACAGAGCATCATCCAGCTCCAGCCCTTGGGGGCCATCCTCCTGCCTTAAAGCTCCTGCTGTGGATAAAATAGGGATTTGGGGGCAAATCCCCCACTCCAGGGGCTCCCTAGCATAGCAGGGGGAGACACGGAAATAGCAGTCAGGCTCCCAAGTGCAGATCTCAGGGACTGCAGCAACCACATCCAACTCTCATGGCCTCTTCCTGGCCCCACTCACTCTTGGGGCCTCTTGCCCAGCCCCCTTCCTGCTGACCCTCCCCACAAAATCAGGACCGTTCTCTTTCCTGCCATTCAGCAGCAATCTTCTGATGTTTTGTCTCCTCCCAGACCAAGGCTGAAGCCTCAGATATATGCAGTGGTTAAAAGCTTCCATTTGGAATTTCTATCTCTACTAGCTGTGTGACACCAGATCAATCACATAACTTCCCTACGCCTTGGTCTCATGTTCCTCATTTTAAGGTGAGGATTTTGGTTTTGTTTGTTTGTTTTGAGAGTCTTGCTCTGTTGCCAGGCTGGAGTGCAATGACGCGATCTTGGCTCACTGCAATCTCCGCCCCCTGGGTTCAAGCGATTCCCCTGCCTCAGCCTCCCAAGTAGCTGGGACTACAGGGGTGCACCACCATGCCCGGCTAATTTTTTTTTTTTTTTTTTTTGTTTTTTAGAGACTGTGTTTCACCATGTTGGCCAGGCTGGTCTCAATCTCCTGACCTCAGGTGATCCACCTGCCTTGGCCTCCCAAAGTTCTGGGATTACAGGCGTGAGCCACCACAGCTGGTCACCACCACCATTTTTGTTATAAGCAAGCCTGCTCTTTGGGAGATGTTCCCTTATCTCTTAAGGTTGCTGGCTGCAGACACAACCCTGAAGAATGGCAGTCATGGCTATGAATTCTTGGCACACCCAGCAATAACATCCAGCGATGCTTTGGACCCATGGCGGGCTGCCGCTCCTGGCAACTCTGGTCTCCCACCTCTGCTTGTTGAAATTCTATCCGGCCTCCAATGACACCTTGTGGTGAAAGATTCCCCAACCCTCCCCTCACACATACTCTCTTCCTTTCCTTTTGTATTTTCTTAGAACCCTCATCTACACCTCTCTTTTGTGTCCACATTGATCCCTCCCCTACCAGCAGAGTGCAAATGCTTTGAGGGCAGAAATTGGTCCTTTTCATTTCTGCTTTCCACATCCAGATTGTTTGCAGCTAGCAGGTGCCTAGACCCTATTTGTTGAGTTGTACAGAATCAAAATTTTTCTGCATGGTATGCTTTTTCCAGAGAGTCCGCTGGACCGCCCCGTAGAATGTGAAAACATTCCAGAATTCCAGAGGCTAAAAATATCACCCCAAAGCCACTGCAGGCGCTTCCTTGTAAGGCGTGATGTGACTCCTGAGGCTGGAAGTTTATGCCCACCAGGTGACGCTCTAACCCTCAAGTCTCCCAGAGCCTTTTTTAGAAAGGAAGGATTTTGTTCCCTCCCTTTTACAGTTGGTTCACTTAGGTCCCCACTCATATTAATTCCCTGTCACAAGCCCATCACCCAGATTCGTACCCAGCTGCCCATCTGAGCCTGAGCCCTATTCAATACCAGCATCTGGAGGGTTTTGAGGATTCCCTGCCAGGGGACAGACGGATACTAAGGGACGCTGAGGGGAAAGCTCTGAAATTGGGATCTGAAGACCTAGGTTTGAGTCCTAACAGTGACACAAATTGTGTTTCTTTGGGCAAGTCGCTTATCCTTTCTGGGTCCCTGTGAGTGTAGCCGAGAATAAAATGTGGAAATTATATAAACATACTTTGAATGTGGTGTGGGGTCAGCTCCCCTGGGCTGGTATTTGAGCTGTCACCGCCTTCCTGTGAACATGATCAGCTTCTGGAGTGCAGTGGCACAATCTCAGCTCACTGCCACCTCTGCCTCCTGGGTTCAAGCAATTCTCCTGCCTCCCAAGTAGCTGGGATTATAGGTGTGCACCACCACGCCTGGCTAATTTTTGTATTTTTAGTAGAGATGGGGTTTCACCATGTTGGCCAGGCTGGTCTCAAACTGCTGACCTCAGGTGATCTGTCCACCTCGGCCTCCCAAAGTTCTGGGATTACAGGCATGAGCCACCACGCCCAGCTTAAATGTTTTATTTTTTATTTTATTTTATTTATTTTTGAGACAGATTCTTGCTCTGTGTCACCCAGGCTAGAGGGCAGTGGCACTATCTCAGCTCACTGCAATCTCTGCCTCCTGGATTCAAGTGATTCTCCTGCCTCAGCCTCCCAAGTAGCTGGGATTAGAGGTGCCCGCCACTGAACCTAGCTAATTTTTGTTTTTTTTTAGTAGACAGGGTTTCATCATCTTGGCCAGGCTGCTCTCGAACTCCTCACCTCATGATCCACCTACCGTGGCCTCCCAGTGTTGCGATTACTAGCATAAGCCACGGCGCCCAAAGGTAAGCTTCTTTAACCCTGTAAGCCCTGGTTTCCCCATCAGCAAATCGGAGCTATTAATCATTTTATGGGTTGATGCAAGGATCAAGTTAAACAACAAATATAAAGTGCTCATCATAGTGCCTAGAATATAGTAAGCATTCAATTAATAAAAATCACATGTATATTATGAATCCCTTGCTCTTAAAACAGTGCCCAGCATTTAATAGGTGCTCAATATCTATTTGCTGGTAACAGGATTTTACAGATGAGTAAACTGAGGCAAAAAGAGCTCAAGCCACCCTCCCTCTACGCCCCAGCACTAAGGAGTAGTGAGGCAATGATCCACAGCCAGGCAGTCGGACTCCAGGACCTGCACCCTAAGCCTCTACACCATGCTGTTGCACACAGACAGAGGTGTCATACATCACCATTTGTTCATTTAAAATATGCATTCAGGCCTGTAATCCCAGCACTTTGGGAGGCTGAGGCAGGCGGATCACATGAGGTCAGGAGTTCGAGACCAGTCTGGTCAACGTGGTGAAACCCTGTCTCTACTAAAAACACACAAAATTAGCCAGGTATGATGGCGCACACCAGTAGTCCCAGCCACTCAGGAGGCTGAGGCAGGAGAATCACTTGAACTCAAGAGGCAGAGGTTGCAGTGAGCCGAGATCACGCCACTGCACTCCAGCCTGGAGACAGAGTGAGACTTTTTCTCTCTCTAGATCTATCAATCAATCAATCAATCAATCATCTATCTATCTATCTATCTATGCAGTGGCTCATGCCTGTAATCCCTACACTTCAAGAGGCTGAGGAGGGAGGATCGCTTGAGCCCAGGAGTTTAAGACTAGCCTGGGCAAGATAGCAAGCTTCCATTTCTCTCTCTTTTTTTTAATGCATTCAGAGCCTTCTCCAAGTGGGCTGAATTGGCAGTGAGAGGCATTACCCGCTCAGGAACCACATAGCTTTTCTCTCCCCAGGGGAGCCAGCCTGCTGGAAGAGGACCTGCTCATCCAGGCCAGAGGACAGAGGACTCAAGACCAGGAGATGAAGACTAGCTCTGCAGCATGAGGTCAGCTGTAGGTCTGAGGCATGCACAGTCCCCAGGGTAAGAGGGGCCCTCTCAGTTCCATTGCTGCCCCTGCAGCCACTCAGTCATCTGTTCCACAAATATTTACTGAGCGTCTCCTATGTGCCAGGCACAGGCAAAGATGGATAAGACATGATATCCAATAGTTATTATGTAGCTGGCTCAGAACTGCTGCAGACAGATGGTCCAAGTGGGGGCCTAGAAGAGCAGCCTCAGAGGCTGGACCAAAAGGAGGCAGCATTTAAATTGGGCCTTGAAGGGTAAACAGGAGTTTTGCTGTCAGGTGGGGTCTGGAAATGCAGGGCATTCTGAGCTTATCTGGAAAATTTGAAAGGATTGGTGGGGTTGGTATGCTGGGTGGCAGCATGGGAAAGGGACGGAAGTGGCAAGCCAGGAAGCCGGAAATTGGTTGGGGACAGATTGTGAAATAGGGCACAGAGAAGAGACAGCCTCTGTCCTGTCTCAGTGGGGGAAGCAGTGAAATGAACAACCAGGTCTATGTTTTAGAAAGATGTCTTGAGCCTGGCGCGGTGGTTCACGCCTGTAATCCCAGCACTTTGGGAGCCAAAGGGTTTGTGTCCCGGTCATGTTGGGTAGTGTATTTTTAATCTGGGCAAGACGGGAGGATGACAAGGAAGGCGGTGGATAAAAGAGTGTAGGGATGATAAGCTTGTGCCGAGTGGAACCAGTGGCGGTGCCTCTGGTGGATGATGGACTCTTACTCTGAGACTGGGAACTTGGACAACTTTGGACAGGACGAGACGGGCCCTGGCAGGAGACTGCCTACGTCCAGGCGACAGCGGATGTCAGTTCAAAATCAGCACTGCTGAAGAGCCCGGAGGCCCGGGGTGGGTGCTATGGCAGGAGAGAGGGGAAAGGAGGAGGCAGGGCGGGTAGGGGTGGCCCCAGATGTGGCAAACGGCTCAGCAGCGCGCGTGCGGGCAGGGCTGAAGCCCGCGTCGGGCTGGGGGATGCGCCCCGCCCTGGCCCGAGGACGAAGGAATTCAAGCTGGGGGCCTGGCGCAGAGGGGAAAGGGGGGCGCCAGGGTGGTGAGGCAGACGGAAAGAGAGATGGCAGGAAGCCGGGAGGAGCGCGCGGGGGAGGAGACCGCCGAGGGGAAGGGAAAGGGGCGGGTTGGAGGGCTGGAGAGTGGCAGAGGGAAGGCGTGGAGGGCCGAGGGGAGGAGAGAGGAGAGGAAGGGTGGGGAGAGGAGGAAAAGAGAGGACTAGGAGGGGAGCACGGCGAGGAGGCTGCGGCGGGCGCAGCGGGCACCTGGGCCAGGCCGCCCCGACGAGCAAGGCGCCGCCATTCCGCTGCTCGGGGCGCCGCCGCCGCCGCCGCCGCGCCCGGGGGCCATGCTCCCGCCGCCCCCGCGCCAGCCGCCGCCCCAGGCGCGTGCGGCCCGCGGCTCGGTGCGCCTGCAGCGGCCCTTCCTGCGCAGTCCCCTGGGCGTGCTGCGGGTGCTGCAGCTGCTGGCCGGCGCCGCCTTCTGGATCACTATCGCCACCAGCAAGTACCAGGGCCCCGTGCACTTCGCGCTGTTCGTGTCCGTGCTGTTCTGGCTGCTCACCCTGGGCCTCTACTTCCTCACGCTGCTGGGCAAGCACGAGCTGGTCCCCGTGCTGGGCTCGCGCTGGCTTCTGGTCAACGTGGCGCACGACGTGCTGGCGGCCGCGCTATACGGCGCCGCGACCGGCATCATGAGCGACCAGATGCAGCGCCACAGCTACTGCAACCTCAAGGATTACCCGCTGCCCTGCGCCTACCACGCCTTCCTGGCGGCCGCCGTCTGCGGCGGCGTCTGCCACGGCCTCTACCTGCTCTCGGCGCTCTACGGCTGCGGCCGTCGCTGCCAGGGCAAGCAGGAGGTGGTGTGAGGCCGCCCGCGCCCGCCGCGGTCCGGATCGGGGCAGGGGACCCCCCGGAGACCAGCGCCCCCAGTCCCTGCCGCCGACCCGCGCGGGTGCGCCCTGGCACCCTCCCCCTCCCCTCCAGCGTTTCCACTGTCGCCCGCGCCCAGGGACCCTGACGCGCAGCTCCCGCCCGACTGCATCGCCGCGGTTGCCGCCGCCCGGAATCCCGAACGCCGCGCCGGACGCGCCGTCTCCAGGGACCAGCGCAGGGCTGCGATCCGAGGGGCGGACGCACGCTCGCAGACTAGCCGCCCCAAGGCCAAACCTCGCGGTTCCAATTCCCTTCCCTGCCGAGACTAAGACGTGGACAGGCGCCGCGTAGATCCGGGGGAGGCTCCCAAATTGGATCCAGGCTTCTGGCTGCCCCCTTCCCTCCCACCCCGCGGTCGGAAGCGCACCCCCTTCCCAGGCCCCTTGTCCAGCCTCCCGTGCTGTAAAGCGCAGGAGCTGGGCCGCGGGCGGAGCTGAGAACAGGCCTTGGCTGATCCCAAGATGACCGACGAGTTTGTTTTTAGCTTGGGATTGTGCGGGCGTCCTGCGAAGCCCCTCCCAGCCTGTCTCTCGGTGGTGGGATGCGTTGGGGTGGGGCCCATCCGCCAAGGTGGATGGGAGGAGCCGGTGGGCTGTACCCTTACACTTGTGGAGTCTCCTCTTGCCTCTGCCTACTCTGCCTTTGTCCTTCAAGTTTTTTGCAGGCCAGTCCCAAACACACGCTAACCGTCCTGGCCTCTCCGTGACACAAGTGTCTTCCCAGCCTTCCTTACCTGCTTCTGCCGCCCCTCTCATCTCCCCCCATATCTGTTTGCATTAGGAGTCCCACAACCATGGCGGAATATTAAGGTGAACCCCACCCCTTCTTACAGATGGGGACCCAGAGCCTGTTCTTGGGAACAGCCAGAGTAAGATTAAAATCAGAACTCGCAGTCCAGCGCTGTTTGCATTAAAAGGGTGGGTGAGTCAGGACCCCTGGCTCAGGAGCCGCCTCCCTCGAAAAGAGGGTTTCAAGGCCAAGTTAGTTTGTCAACGGTGCTGTCTTCCCTTCTTGGAGATGCTCATTAGCTTATCAAAGACTCTGAGAAGTTTCCCTGTTACAGAATTAATTTAGTTTACTGTATTAGCTGCTCCTGGGCCTGGAGCAGTATTCCTGCCTGGAAGTTCCCAGCAGTCCTGTGCTGTCCCGGCTCTCATTCATGCCTAAGGGCTCAACCCATTGCTTGTGTTCTGTTTGAAGATTTGGGGGAGCCCCTTCTCTTTCTCTTCCCCAGGGAGTTTCTCTAGCAGAGGGAGGGGACCCACCCCAGAGAGGAAGGAGATTGCTGCCCCTAGCCAGAGACCTGAACTGGGGAATATGAACATTCCTTGACGTTGTTGGAGAAATGAAGCCAAAGTTATTGGGATGGTTTTCCCAGTCTAAAGGAAAGTCACCTGCAAGAGATCCTGGCGCCGACCTGCAGCAGCTGGCAGGGTGGGTCTCACTTACCAAAGAGAAGAACCGCTCTCTGGCGCTGGGGTGACCTGCTGGCTGGGCCTGTAAGGTAAGATGCTTCTTGGTTTTCTGGAAGGGGTCATGGTCATTTGAATAAAAAGCACAGAGCCTATTTATTTTCCAAAAGTTAAACGGTTTTTATTCAGAGCAAATTGGAGAGGTGACAGTAATAATCACAATATCTTCAGAGTTGTGAAAATTCAACCTTTTTTTTACTAAATCCTTCAATGGTCTGCTCTTTTATTTTTTCTTTCTTTTTTGTTTTGTTTTGAGACAGTCCACACCAGGCTGGAGTGCAGTGGTGTGATTATGGCTCACTATAGTCTTGACCTGGGCTCAAGCAATCCTCTCACCTCAGCCTCCCAGGGAGCTGGGACTACAGGCACCTGCCACCATGCCTGGCTAATTTAAAAAATTTTTTAGAGACAGGGCCCCATTATATTTTGCATGCTGGTCCTAAACTCCTGGGATCAAGAGATCCTCCTGTCTCAGCCTCCCAAAGTGTTGGGATTACAGGTGTGAGCCACTGTGCCTGGCCAGGTCTGCTGTTTGGAAAGGCTCACCTCTGGATTAGAAACTAGAAGAGGGGAAGAGGCCATGTGTTTTTGTGAGCTTGTTTTTAAACCTTAGGTGCACAAGTGTTTGATTTCTCTGCGGAGGTTGTGAAGGTGTAGTTTCAGGGTGTGTAAAGCATGGATGTAGTTCTAGGTCTGTTGCCATCAGAGCACCTATGTAGCTCTAACTATGTGATTGGCACATCTCAAAGCATTTTATAGGTGTCCATTGATTCTCTCAATAACCCTATTGAGGTGAGTTCTAATGTCATTTCCATATTCCTAATGAGGAAAATGAGTCCCAGAGAGGTTAAATACCTTGCCCAAGGTCTCCCAGCTAGTGAGTGGTAGAGGTAGGATTCGAACCCTGGCAGTCTGGCCTCTTCATGACCAGGCTATACTCTATATAGTAGGGTATCAATATGTGTTAGGTACTGTTAATGTGGCTATTTTTAAAATTGTGGTAAAATATACATACAATTTACCATCTTAACCATTTTTAAGTGTGTAGTTCAGTGGCAAAAGGAACATTCACAGCTGCATGCAGTGGCTCAGGCCTGTAATGCCAGCACTCTGGGAGGCTGAGGCTTGAGACTAGGAGTTTGAGACTAGCCTTGGCAACACAGCAAGATCCTGTTTCTACAAAAAGTTTTTTAAAATTAGCTGAGTGTGGTGGTGTGTGCCTGGGATTCCAGCTACATAGGAGGCTGAAGTGGTGATCGTTTGAGCCCAGGTGGTTGAGGCTGCAGTGAGCTGTGTTCCTGCCACTGCACTCCAGCCTGGGTAACAGAGAGACTGTCTCAAAAAGAAAGAAAGAAAGAAAGAGAGAAAGAGAGAAAGAGAGAAAGAGAGAGAGAGAGAGAGAGAGAAAGAAAAGAAAAGAAAGAAAGGAAAGAAAGAAAGAAAAAGAAAGAAAGAAAGAAAAGAAAAGAAAAGAACATTCACATTGTTATGCAGCCATCATCGCTACCATCCATCTTCAGAACTTTTCTTATCTTGTAAAACTGAAACTCTGTACCCAGTAAAATTGTCGGGGTTTTTTGTTTTTTGTTTTTTTGTATGTGAGATGGAGTCCCCGCTCTGTCACCTAGGCTGGAGTGCAATGGTGTGATCTCGGCTCACTGCAACCTCCGCCTCCCGGGTTCAAACCACTCTCTTGCCTCAGCCTCCCAAGTAGCTGGGACTACAGGCACACACCACTATGCCCAGCTAATTTTTATATTTTAAGTAGAGACAAAGTTTCACCATGTTGGCTAGGCTGGTCTTGAACTCCTGACCTCAAATGATCCACATGCCTCAGCCTCCCAAAGTGCTTGGATTATAGGTGTGAACCACCACACCCAGCCAGACTGTGGTAATTTTTGTTGTTTCTTTCTCTCCTCTGGGAAATTCTGGAACACTGAGCCCCAAGTCTCCTGAGTCCTTCAATGTCTCAGTTAGGCCGGGTCCGACTGCCAAGCTCTAGGAAGGGTAAAATTCCCTCAGCCCCAGCTGCTGGTGCAGCGAGAGCTTGCGGTGAGACATTTGGGGTGCCTTGGAAGCCCACTGACTTTGGTTCTCCTGTTGCAGGTTTCCATGTTGCTGAGGCCACAGAGAATACCAGAGCTGGTCACACCGACCTCTCCCAGGGCCTGCTGCCCTGGGCTGGCAACACCGTTCTGGCCTGGGCCTGCAGAAGATTTCAGAGTCTTCACTGGCAGTAGCAGGAGGTGGGGAGAGAAATGACCTCTGCCTAGTAGTTTCCTTTCCGCATCATGCAATGGAAGATCCCAGATGGGTGAAGATTGATTTTGCCTTAACTCAAGAGAATTCCTGTTCTCCTTGTGCTATGGTTTGGACACAAGATTCTGGACACCTGGAACTTAGCTGTATACTCCTGTACCCTAAACAATGGGTTTGACTTCAGCCTTTATTCTTTTTTTCTTTTTTCAGATCACCATCTAAGTTATACTTTTAGCTCAGGTCCAGCCTTCTCAAGATCTCCCTCTTAGCCCCCCAGCCCCTGGTGCTGTCTGTGGTCAGGTGACCTTACTCAGGAGCAGATATCTCCTTGGCCGCCATGGAGCCTCATCCATCCACACATGCCTGTAGCATTCCAGAGCTCACTGCTCTTAGATGTGCCTTCCCACTGGGCTTCCAGCAGCTCTGTGCTCCCTTTGTCTGCCAGGTATGAGAAGGACATGTAAGACCGCTACCACACTCACCCTCCCTCAAGGCCCTGTGCCATAGGGGTGGCCACCTGACCTGCCCCCAGAACTTTTGGATAGTGGAGGCAGTCACATAAGCCTCCCTCTTTGGACACCAGGACTCAGTCCAGCCCAAGACCACTCTGGGCAGCTCCCATCCTGGTCTGGGGCCATTTGCAGACTCAGGACAGGATTTCTACAGTGTTCTATAAAAGCCAAGAGAAAGTGGGTTTGGGAAGAATGAGGGTGGCTGGGGAGAGGGGACTGATGTGCCTCATTATTTAGTGGTGATTCTTCATATGCTTTTCTGGATAAAGTTTGGTTGTCTGCTCTTGGTGTGTGTGTCTTCTGTCCTGGTCCTCTGCAGTATCCCTCCATGTGAGGTCCTCCCAGTCCATCTCATTGAGCCTCACACCCTGCTGCTGGCATCGTTTCTGCCTCTCTGGCTTCCTGTTTACCTTTAGGAGGGAAAGAGTGAGTTCACAGATCTCCAGTGCAGTTAGGAGCCTGGACCAGGGGTTGTCTGAGGGCAGAAACCAGAGGGAAGAAAACTGCCTGTGTCCCTGGTGGAGGTGGGAGGGAGTTCCAGAGGCTTTTGTCCCTGCTCTCAATGGGCCCTCTGTTAGGGAGCTTCGTTGCCTCTCATTCTGGGCACAGAAAGACTGTGGTTGCAGCCAGAGGGTCCTGTTCTAGTCCAACCCCATCATTTTACAGAAGGCGAAACGAAGTCCAGGGCGAGGTGGCAACCCGCCTGATGCTACACAGCTGATTAGGGGCAGAGCTGGGGTCTCCCGTAGCCCAGGCCCTGTGTTTTTCCCTCCACACTACTGTGGCCTGCTCTGGTGTTGCCTCATGGACCACGCCCCACCTGTATTTCCCTCGTTTCCCCACAGATTCTTTGCCCAGCGAGTTGCTGCCTGCTGACGGATGCCCTGGAAAGGGTGTGAGGCAGAGTTAAGAGGCTTCCTCCCAGGTTCCTCCTCCCTGTGCCCCGGGCCTGACATCTGCAGCCAGGAAACAGGATTCTGCTAGAAGATTTCAAAACTCACCTGGAATAACTCCAGGGTGGGATCTCATGCCATGTGTGTCTGCCACACCCACTGTCTTCCAAAGAGCCTTTCCAATGCCTGCCTGCACAAACATACACACAGGCACGCACACCCTCTTCATGATTTGGTTTGTGATTGGAGAGTGGGTGGAGGTAAATACCATCAGCTGTGAGGCCGCTCCCGTCCCTTCCTCTTCCCTCTTCTGTTTGTGAATTTTGGGCAAAGTAAAAAGTGGCTCTGCTTTCCACAAAGGCTGGTAAGCCCCTGCTCTACTGTATTTTAGCAGTGGAGCGTTTTGCAGTTGAAATATGCTTCTACCTGCATTACCCTATTTGATCTTCCCTGTAGTCTTGTTTTTTCCAGATGGAGTCTCTGTCATTCAAGCTGTAATGCAATGGCGCCATCTCAGCTCACTGCAACCTCCATCTCCTAGGTTCAAGCAATTCTCCTGCCTCTGCCTTCTGAGTAGCTGGGACTACAGGTGTGCATTACCACACCCTGCCAATTTTTGTATTTTTAGTAGAGACGGGGTTTCATTACATTGGCCAGGCTGGCCTCAAACTCCTGATCTCAGATGGTCCACCCGCCTCGGCCTCCCAAAGTGCTGGGATTACAGGTGTGAGCCACTGCCCCCAGCCCCTTCCCAGTAATCTTATAGGTTGGCACTGTTGCCCGCCTCCCACACCTCCCACCCTGTTCAATAGAGGAGTTGGAGCCCAGAGAATGGAAAGGCCATGGTCATACAGCTGGCTAGTGGCGGGGCAGGGACTGGAAGGCAGAGGTTGCTTTAAGCCCTGTGGTCCTTTGGCAGGCTCTAAAGCTTAGTGAGAGGTTGGTTTTCCTTCCAGGAGACCAGGTATTTAGGAATGGCCTAATCTGGCATTTCCTGCTTAATGGAGTTTGAAATAAGACACTGCTCCTCAGGGACATAATGAACACCTTTGACAGGGGTTTTTGTCTGTTACTTCTCCTGCTTTTCTACGGATGGAGGTGGGGTGGTCAGTGGTAAAAAATGAGAATTAATAAGTGAACATTTTCAGGGATAAAAGGAAAAAGGAATATGAGAGAAAAGTTTGGTTAGCATTATTTACATGTTTTTTGTTTGGTCACAATAGCTATTTGTAAAATAAAGTAGTAATATATATCCATGAAAATATAATACTGGCCAGGTGCGGTGGCTCAAGCCTGTAATCCCAGCACTTTGGGAGGCCGAGGCGGGTGGATCACGAGGTCAAGAGATCGAGACCATCCTGGTCAACA
>NW_016107614.1:1070232-1077742 GCF_001604975.1 Cebus imitator | reverse complement strand
GTTTTTTGTTTGGTCACAATAGCTATTTGTAATATGTCCCAAAAAAAAAAAAAAAAGAAAATATAATACCAATATGTACCATCAAAACATGTAAGCAGTATAGATGTGTAAAAAGTAAAAAGAAAAGCTGGGCCAGGTGCAGTGGCTCATGCCTGTAATTCCCAACATTTTGGGAGGCCGAGGTGGGTAGATCACTTGAGCTCAGGAGTTCAAGACCAGCCTGGCCAACATGGCACACCCCTGTCTCTACAAAAAAATATGAAAAAAATTGGCTGGGCATGGTGGCATGCCCACAGCTACTCAGGAGGCTGAAGTTGGGGGAACCTCTTGAGCTTCAGAGGTTGAGGCTGCAGTGAGCCGTGATTGTGCACTCCAGCCCCGGTGACAGAGTGAGACTCAAAACAACAACAAAAAAGACAAAGTAAAAAGAGGCTGGGATGGTGGCTCACGCCTGGCCACTTTCTTCATTGCTTATAACTAATCAAACATTTATGGATGTGCGTGCGCGCATGCGTGCACACACACATACACACACACACAGACTCTTCTACAACTTGCTTTTTAAATGTAACAATAATACAGCTCTAACTCTCTATGTCCACAGAAACAGTAGTCACGGACTGTAAGAATTCTATGGGCTTTCTGGAACTTTTCTAACTTTCTTACTCTGGTTAACTGTGTTAGTCCCTTGGCTGTTCCCTATAGAGATCTTCATAAAACCCTTAAAAAGAGGGTGGGGTCCTTTTCTAGTGATGAGGAAACCGATAGGGGAAGTGATTCCTCAGGACTGTGCCCTTTCTAACCCCTATCCTGCCGAGAGTAGTGAGGATGGGCGGGAGCCCTGGAGTGGCTGCATCCCACTCCATAGCCTGTCTTGGGGACAGGAGCCCCAGGGACCAGGGTTAGTGGGGGCAGCTGGAAAGAGATGAGGAGGGCCTGAGACTTTCTGGGCCTTGTGGGGCAAAGTATCCTGGGGAGCTAGTCAGAACTCAAGAAGAGCATTTGGAGACAGCCAGCAGGAGGTCCATGGGATCCACCCACACCAGCCTCAATAGCCCTTGGAAATTCCAATCTGGTTTCTAATCCGAAGGCCCTTCTGCTGCCCTCCCTATTCCATGGCCTCATTCCTTTTTTTTTTTTTTTTTTAAGACCAAGTCTCACTCTCTCACCCAGGCTGGAGTGCAGCGTGTGATATTGGCTCATTGCAACCTCTGCCTCCTGGGTTCAAACGATTCACCTGCCTCAACCTCCTGAGTAGGTGGGATTACAGGCACATGCCACCATGCCCGGCTAATTTTTGTATTTTTAGTTGAAATGGGGTTTTACCATGTTGGCCAGGCTGGTCTCGAACTCCCTACCTTAGGTGATCCACCCGCCTTAGCCTCCCAAAGTGCTGGGATTACAGGCATGAGCCACTGCACCTGGCACCTCATTCCTTTTGAACTGGGTGGCTGTTTCGGATCTGGTAAGCATCAAGGCTGTGCTGTTCCTTCACCAGCACAGGTGGGGACAGTGAGCTGATGGAGGCCAGAGGCGGACCCTCCAGGCTTCATACTTGCCTGTCCCTCCAGCTGGAGGCAGGTTCTCCTTGCTGCCATCTCTAGGACGCCTGAAGGGGGCGCCCTGACACCCAGTTGTGAAGCACTTCTGAGTCGAGGCTGGGAAGAGGGAGAAAGGGAACTAATTTTCGGAAGTACCTACCAGGAGCCAAGAACATGATGGGTGCCTTATATAACATCTCTTATCCTCTCATTCCCCCCAAGTAGCACATACTCCCATTTCACAGTCGTGGAAACAGGCTCACAGGAGTAGGCTAATGTGCCCAGGGCACTTGACTATGTAGTGACTGAAACAAGTTTCAAACTCAGGTCTGTGTTACCATGCCACCATGCTGCTTCAAAGATTTCCTAGCAGATGAGCTTTTTCCACAACCATCCAAATACTTTATCCAAACTTCATCTGAGTTTGAAATATTTACATCTTGAGCTAATGTGGGAAAGAAAGACTGTAAGGAACAGGCCAGGAGGCTGGGTGCAGTGGCTTATGCCTGTAATCCCAGCACTTTGGGAGGCCAAGGCGGGTGGATCACTTGAGGTCAGGAATTTGACATCAGCCTGGCCAACATGGTGAAAGCCTGTCTCTACAAAAAAAAAAAAAAAAAGTCAGCCATGGTAGTGGTGGGCAACTGTAATCCTAGTTACTCAGGAGGCTGAGGCAGGAGAATTGCTTAAACCTGGGAGCTGGAGGTTGCAGTAAGCTGAGATTGTGCCACTGCACTCCAGTCTGGGTGACAGAGTGAGACTGTCTCAAAAAAAAAAGTAGGCTGGGGGTGGTGGCTCACACCTGTAATCCCAGCACTTTAGGAGGAGACCAAGGCAGGGGGATTGCTTGAGCCCAGGATTTCGAGACCAACCTGAGCAATGTAGCAAGCCCCCATCTCTACAAAAAATAAAACAATTAGCTGGGCATGGTGGCATGCACCAGTAGTCCCAGCTGCATGGGTGTCTGAAGTGAGACAATTGCTTGAGCCCAGGAGGTTGAATTGAGGCTGTAGCGAGCTATGATTGTACCACTGTACTCCAGCCTGGGTGACAGAGCAAGACTCTCTCTATATATTTTAAAAAGTTATTACAAATCTGAATTTCTTTCCAGAACGTCTCTCTTCCCAGGTTGTAATAAAGTTAGGTAGTTACCTTTAGGTATAATTAGCTCACTGTGCCAAAGTCACTCTCCCGTCCCCTGGAGACCGTCCCTCTGTCCACCGGATGTGAGAAGGGTAAGTCAGACTGCCCACCGGCCCCTCCTCCCTCTCGTGGCCCTGTGCCAGAGGTATGGATACCTGACCTGACTCTGAACTCTGAATACTAAAGCCTCTGCCTTTTGCAATCTTGTCCTGTTCTCTGTTCTGTCTTCTTTTGTGTCTCCCAGGCAGTTAGCATGACTTGTTCTAATTTTTGAGTGAGCTCAGACTGTGATGTCAGCGGTGAGCTCTATCTCTTATTAGTTGTCTCGTCTTAGGCAATTTATGAAATCTCTTTGCCTCTCAGCTTCCTGACTTAGTAAACAGGGATAATATTAGTACCTACCTCACTGGGCTGTTGAAAGAGCTTCATGAGATGAGGCGTGCCTGGCATTTCAGTCAGTGCAATTCAGCTATCAGTAGTATATGTTTGTTGGGAGGATTTCATAAGATATACATAAAATGCTGAGCTCAGTGCCTGAACCGTAGTCACAGTAATAGTAAATGCTCATAAATGTGAATTCCCTCCTGCCCCCTTCACCCTGGGTCTCCCTGCACCTGAGGAATGATAATCTCACCAGCACAGGCTGATCCTTCTTTCTCATTGGTGTCTACTGCTCTTTCTTGTGCTCCTTTTTTTCTTTCTTTTTTTTGAGACAGTCTTGTTCTGTCGCCAGGAGCCAGGCTGGAGTGCAGTGGCACGATCTTGGCTCTATGCAACCTCTGCCTCCCAGGTTCAAGCAATTCTCCTGCCTCAGCCTCTCGAGTAGCTGGGACTACAGGTGCATGCCACCATGCCCACCTAATTTTTGTATTTTTGTTAGAGACGGGGTTTCACCGTGTTGGCCAGGATAGTCTCGATCTCCTGACCTCGTGATCTGCCCGTCTTGGCTTCCCAAAGTGCTGGGATTACAGGCATGAGCCACCGCGCCCGGCCTCCTTTTTTTCTTTTTTGAGATGGAGTTTCACTCTTGTCACCCAGGCTGGAGTGCAGTGGCGTGATCTTGGCTTACTGCAACCTCCACCTCTTGGGTTCAAGTGATTCTCCTGCCTCAGCCTCCCGAGTAGCCGAGATTACAGGTGCCAGCCACCACACCCGGCTAATTTTTGTATTTTTAGTAGAGAGGTGTATTCGCCATGTTGGCCAGGCTGGTCTCGAACTCCTGACCTCAGGTGCTCCACCTGCCTTGGCCTCCCAAAGTGCTGGGATTACAGGCAAGAGCCACTGCACCCAGCCTCTTGTGTTCTTATATTAATTTCTTGAGCATTTTTTAAAAAGATGGCACAGAGGTGCTGAAATTATTGTTACTTTCCTAAAGCTGAGGTCCTTCTCTCCAGACTCTCAGGTCCTTCTTTGCTGTCTTTTCTTCCCTTTTGCAGTTCCCTGACTATGCCACTTCACCAAGCAGTACCCCCTTCTGCTTTCCTTTCAGCCTAGAAAGAGGACTCACTCTTCCCATAGAGTTTTCAGGGTTTCCAGTCCATCTGGGGAGAGTTGCCTCAGGTTCTCAGGTGTTAGTAACAGCAGGTTCACAGATTCCCTTCATTGTATGTTCACAGGATCTTCCATGATTTCATTCGAACCAAAATTTTTCCAGGCAAAGGGGACATTTCCCAGTAACAGTTACATACTTGGCTGCCCTAGCTGTTGCATATCTGGGTATTTCACAACCTGACTTTCCTCATTTCCCTGGTGAAGTTGGTTGTCAGCTTGTTGCCTTCTCCTCACAGCTATTCCTAGGAACCAATGAACTCGCTGGGTTTGTTATTTTCCTTTTTTTAGACAGAGGATCTCCCTCTGTTGCCCAGGCTGAAGTGCAGTGGCGTGATCACGACTCACTGCAGCCTCCAACTCCTGGTCTAAAGCCATCCTCCTGCCTCAGCTTCCTGAGTAGCTAGACCTACAGCTGCATGCCGCCACGCCCAGTCCTATTTTTTTTCTCTTAAGTGAATAACCTGGCTTAAAGTGGATTTTTTTTCCTCTTAAGTGAATAACCTGCTGGTGATGATAATAATGGTGACATTATTGTCAATTAAAGACATTAATGGTAATAAAGTTTCCACAATATCACTGTACTCTTGTATTCACAGTTCACAAAATATTTTTACATTCATAATGTTATCTTATTCTCCTATCAACAGATAGATGGTGTAAATAATAACCAAATTTGTAGATGTGACTCCAAGAGGTGAAGTGGTTGCCTAGATGGTTACTTTTTTTAAAAAATTGATTTATTAGGGTACTTGATGTACATTAAACAGCACATATTTACAGGGGACAATGTGATGAATTTTGACATGTGGATACACTGGTGAAACTATCATCACCACCAAGACAATGAACAGGTCAGGCACAGTGGCTCATGACAGTAGTCCCAGCACTTTGGGAAGCTGAGGTGAGAGGATCACCTAAGCCCAGGAGTTTAACACCAGCTTAGGCAACAAAGCAAGACTTGGTCTCTGCAAAACAGAACAATCAGTCTGGCATGGTGGTGCATGACTGTAGTCCTAGCCAATATGGAGGCTGAGGCAGGAAGATCACTTGAACCCAGGAGTTTGAGGTTGCAGTGAGCTATGATAGCTATGATTGTGCCACTGTGCTCCAGCAAGACCCTGTCTCAAAAGAAAGAAAGAAAGAAAACATACTCATAATGTCCAAAAGCTTCCCTGTGCTCTTTGTACCCCCTCTTCTTTCCTTCCCATCTCCCCCACCCCAGGGAACCACTGCTCTGCTTTCTGTGATTAAAGAATTCTAAAATTTTATATAAATGGAATGAATAATATGTGCTCCTTTTGGGAGAGGGTGGTATCTGGCTTCTTTTACTCAGCTTAATTATTTTGAGATTCATTCATGATGTTGCAGTAATGATAGTTCATTTTCATTGCTGAGTGTCAGGCTATGGTATGGGCATACTATATAATTTGTTCAGCCTGTTGATGGACATTTGTGTTATTTCACGTTTATGATTATCGCAAGTACGGCTGCTTCAAACATTCATGTACATGTCTTTGTGTGGACACATATGCTTTCTCTTGGGTAGATAGCTAGCAGTGGAATGGCTCCTTTGTGTGGTAGGCTTATTGTTTTTATTATTTTTAAATTGTCTATATTCCAGATGAAATCTGGTGTGTGTGTGTGTGTGTGTGTGTGTGCGCGCGCACGCGCACGTGCATGCGCATGTTCTTGCTTGGCGTTTGTACCAGAGTGGGTGATTCTGGACTCATAGACTAAATTAGGAAGTTTTCTATACTGGTCTGTGTTCTGGAATAGTTTAACTATATCATTTTAAAAAGTGGGTTCTGGCCAGGTGTGGTGGCTCATGCCTGTAATCTAGCACTTTGGGAGGCCAAGGCAGGCAAATTGCCTGAGGTCAGCAGTTTGAGACCAGCCTGGCCAACATGGCAAAACCCTGTCTCTACTAAAAACAGAAAAATTAGCCGGTCGTGGTGGTGGGTGCCTGTAATCCCAGCTACTCGGGAGGCTGAGGCAGGAGAATCGCTTGAATCCAGGAGGCAGAGGTTGCAGTGAGCCGAGATTGTGCCACTGCACTCCAGCCTGGGCGACAGAGCCAGTCTCTGCCTGCAAAAAAAAAAAAAAAAAAAAAAGTTTTATAAAATGTTTGTCTATGAAATAATCTGGGCCTGATGCCTTTTAGGTTTTAAATTTTTATTTCTTTTTTAAAAAATTCTTTCAATTTTGTAAATGGAAATTGGTGTATTGAAGTTTTTTGTTGGGTCACATACTGCTTTCCCATTGGTGATATATTTATTCAGGTTGTCTGTCCCACTAGGCTGTAAGCTTTTCAGGAAAGAATTCCAGGTCCTTGATCTCTACAATCCCATGAAAGGCACATGCTATGTAGTCATTTGGTGGAATGAGTAAATGCTGATGGCTAGCTGCTATAACAAATATACCCCAGCATTTCAGCAGCTTCATATAATGAAAATCTATTTGTTATTCATATACAAATCTATTTCTTTCTCACATCATTGTCCACTGTGGCTACTCTGGGGCAGAGGGAGACGCTCCACCATAAGGTGAGTCAAGGACTCAGGCTCCTTCCACACTGTGGTTCGGCCATCCACTTTGCATTAAGCTTGCAGGTAAGGAAGGAGAGGCAGGAGGAGGTTTCCTGCTTCCTGCATACCTTGATCTAGAAGTAACACTTAGCACTCCCACTCACCTCCCTGGGAGGAACGGGACCTGATCTATATGCAAGGGAGGCTGAGAAATGTGGTCCCTGGACGGGCAGCTGCTGCTTAGCAACAACTCTATATCATGGTAGGGGGCACAGGACTCTTTGGTGGACAGTTAATCGTCTCTTTCAAGGGAGACACAAGGTTTTATTGCTGAGGTTTTCATTGCTTTGCTTTGTGAGACTCTTTTAGTGCCAGTGTTTGATGAATGGTTGTTTTCATGGCTGCCAAGAGCTGTTGAGTAAGAATGTAACTTCAGACAGTCATTTCCTTGCTGTGTTTGTCCAACAACCACTGTCTCACAGCTGGAAAACTCATTACCCATGAGTACTTCTTTCCCAGGTACAAGAACATAAAGATGTACTTATTGAACACTTTTTAGGGTAGTGACACTGAACTGTTAATCCAAAAATGTACACTGGTTAAACAATACGTTTAAATACTAGAGATAATCCAAATATTAAGGAGAATTTAAAGATACATCCCAGTCAAATATTTTTTCATTTGTCTACTCATTTTTCTCTTTCTTTTTTTGTTTTGTTTTGTGACATCTATTCATTTTTTTTTTTTTTT
>NW_016107614.1:1066667-1068527 GCF_001604975.1 Cebus imitator | reverse complement strand
TTTTTTAGGTAGTTTCTCTCTGTCACCCAGGCTGGAGTGCAATGACGTGATCTTGGCTGACTGCAACCTTCACTTTCCAGGCTCAAGCTATTCTCGTGCCTCAGCCTCCTAAGTAGCTGAGATTACAGGCATGTGCTACCGTGTCTGGCTAATTTTTGCATTTTTAGTAGAGATGGGGTTTCTCCATATTGCCCAGGCTGGTCTTGAACTCCTGACCTCAAGTGATCCACAGACCTTGGCCTCCCAGAGTGCTGGGATTATAGGCATGAGCCACTGTGCCCGACCTCTCAAAATTTTTTTAATTGTAGTAAGATACAACTAAAAACATAAAATGGACCATTTTCAAGTGTACACTTGTACACATAACATAAACTTTTCCATTTTCAAGTGTACAGTTCAATGGTATTAAGTCCTTCCATATTGTTGTTAAACGACATTGCGCATACTTACTGTTCTTCGGCCATCACCACCATCCACCTCCATGGCTCTTCTCATCTAGCAAAACTAAAACTCTGAACCCATTAAACAATAACTCCCCATTTCCTCTTCCCTACAGCCCCTGGCAACCACCATTCTACTTTCTATCTCTGAAGTTGACTATGCTAGGTACTTCATAGAAGTGGAATCATACAGTACTTACCTTTTCGTAACCAGCTTATTTCATTGAGCATAATGTGTTCAAGGCTCATCCATGTTGTAACATGTGCAGAATGTCCTTCCTTTTTAAGGCTGAATAACGTTCCATCTTCTGTGTATGCTACATTTTGTTCATCCATTCATCCATTTATGAACACCTGAGTTGCTTCTACCTTTTGGCTATTGTGAATAATCTTCAAATGAACATGTGTGCACAAATATCTCTTTGAGACTTTGCTTTAAATTCTTTTGCGTAGATACTCAGAAGTGAAATTGCTGGATCATATGGTAATTCTATTTTGTATTATTATTATTATTTTTTAATAGAGATGGGGTTTCACCATGTTGGCCAGGCTGGTCTCAAACTCCTGACCTCAGGTGATCTGCCCACCTCAGCCTCCCAAAGTGCTGGGATTACAGGCGTGAGCCACCACATCTGGCCCTATTTTGTATTTTTAAAGGAACTACCACACTACTTTCCACACGATTTTACATTTTCATTGACAGTGCACAAGGGTTCCAATTTCTCCACATTCCCACCAAATTCTCTCTTTTTTTTGAGATGGAGTCTTGCTCTGTTGCTCAGGCTGGAGTGCAGTGGCGTGATCTCAGCTCACTGCAACCTCCCACCTCCTGGGTTCAAGTGATTCTCCTGCCTCAGCCTCCTGAGTAGCTGGGATTACAGGTGTGTGCCACCACGCCCGGCCCCCACCAACTTCTTATTTTCCATTTTATTTATTCATTTTTAAACAGGGATTCATTGAGTACTTACTATGCCATGGCTCTATACTTGGTAGAAACAGGCTGCCAAAATGTTAATTCTGTTTTCCTGCTTTTAAGAACTTAGGAAACAATGGGAGAAACACTCATGTTCAAGAGATAGAATGAAATGCAAGATGATAGATGACGAATAGAGATGGAATCAATGGTAGATTGGATAAAGAAAATGTGGTACAGGCTGGGTGCTGTGGCTCATGCCTGTAATCCTAACACTTTGTGAGCCCAAGGCAAGTGGACAGCTTGAGCCCAGACAATCGAGACCAGCCTGAGAAACATGGTGAAACCCTGACTCTACAAAAAAATACAAATATTAAGGCCGGGCGCGGTGGCTCAAGCCTGTAATCCCAGCACTTTGGGAGGCCGAGGCGGGTGGATCACGAGGTCAAGAGATCGAGACCATCCTGGTCAACATGGTGAAACCCCGTCTCTGCTAAAAATACAAAA
>NW_016107614.1:1057355-1066390 GCF_001604975.1 Cebus imitator | reverse complement strand
AAAAAAAAAAAAAAAAAAAGATGAAAATATGGTACGTATATAACAAGCCCATAAAAAGAATGAGAGCACAGACTTCGCAGCAACATAGATGGAGCTGGAGGCCATTATCCTAAGTGACCTAACACACGAGCAGAAAACCAAACATTGCATGTTCTTATTTATAAATGGGGGCTAAACACTGAATACACATGGACACAAAGAAGGGAACAGACAGCAGGGCCTACTTGAAGATGCAAAGTTGAAGGAGGCTAAGGATTGAAAAACTACCTATAAATACACAGGATACTATCCTGTTAACTGAATGACAAAATAATGTGCACACTAAACTCCCATGACATGGAATTTATCTATAGAACCAACCCACACACGTACCCCAAAACAAAAACAAAAGTTAGAAAAAAAAAAGAGATGGAACGCTGGGTGTGGTGGTGTACGCCTGTAATCCCAGCACCTTGGGAGGCTGAGGCAGGTGGATCACCTGAAATCAGGAGTTTGAGACTAGCTTGGCCAACATGGTGAAACCCTATCTCTACTAAAAATAGAAAAATTAGCCAGGCATGGTGGCAGGCACCTGTAGTCCCAGCTACTTGGGAGGCTGAAGCTGGAGAATCACTTGAACCCAGGAGGCTGAGGTTGCAGTTAGCTGATATTGCACCACTGCACTCCAGCCTAGGTGACAGAGTGAGACTCTGTCTCAGAGATAGAGAGAGAGAGAAAGAGAGAGAGAAAGAGAGAAAGAAAGAGAGTTCTATGTAAGTACAGAGGAGGGCGTGAGGAATTGGGGAATGCTTCACAGAGGACCTGACATTCCAGCTGGGTGTAAAAGGTGAGTGGGAGGAGGCTGGGGGGAGGGAAAGGGCATCTTAAGCTGATGGAGCAGAGCATAGCAGCCAGCCTCCAGACGGCTTCCAGGGTAGCCCCAGTTATTTTCCTCTCCTGGGGTTCATGTTCTTGTATGATTCTCCCACACACTGAATAGGACTGACACGTAAAACCAATAGCATGTTGTGAAAACGATGGTGTGGGCTGGATGTGGTGGCTCGTGCCTGTAATCCCAGCACTTTGGGAGGCTGAGGTGGGCGGATCACCTGAGATCAGGAGTTCGACAGCAGTTTGGCCAACATGGCAAAATCCCGTCTTTACTAAAAATGCAAAACTTAGCCAGGCATGGTGGCGAGTGCCTGTAATCCCATCTACCCAGGAGGCTGAGGCTGGACAACTGCTTGAACCCAGGAGGCAGAGGTTGCAGTGAGCTGACATCATACCGCTCCACTCCAGCCTAAGCAACAGCGTGAGACTCCATCTTAAAAAAAAAAAAAGAAAGAAAAAGAAAATGATGGTGTGTGAGTTCTGAGGATGCATCATAAGAGACCTTTAGCTTCCTTCCTGCCTCCCTGTGGATCTGTTCTGGGTTAAGGCATCCGCCATGTCAGGAGGATAGTCAAGAAGCCCTAAGGAGAGCCCCAGGTAAGAGGAAATGGCACCTTTGCCATCTTGTCACTATGAAAGAGTGTCAGCATCACCTCTCAGCCATGTGAGGAAGCCACCCTAGGAGCCCATCCTCCAGCCTCACTAAACCTTCAGATGATTGCCTCCTCGGCCAACATGTGACTGCAACCTTGTGAAAGGGCCTGAGCCAAAACCACCACCAAGCTGCTCTTGATTTTCTGACCTAAGCCACCTAGAACCCCAAAACTGTAAGATAATACATGCTTATTGTTGTTTTAAGTAATCAAGTTTTGAAATACTTTGTTGCACAACAAACAAGAGATAACTAATGCAGCTACAAGCATGAAAATATCTGTCATAGTGTGGAAATGGTGAGAAACGCATTGAGGCTGATGCTTCTGAAATGTCATGTTTTTCCATAAGAGTGGGCAAGGGAGCCATCTGGTGGAGGAGGCATGCTTAGACAGTCCCTTCTCTCTTCCCTCATTTACCAGCCTGTTCTCAGCATTTCCACCTAGTATTTCTCCAAGGGCCACAGTGAGGTTTATGAGTCAAGTATGTGGGCCATAAACATACTTGCTTATTAATGCAAAGACTAACCTCTGCAAAATGTCAAGGTAAGATATTATCCTCAGGCCGGGCGCGGTGGCTCAAGCCTGTAATCCCAGCACTTTGGGAGGCCGAGGCGGGTGGATCACGAGGTCAAGAGATCGAGACCACCCTGGTCAACATGGTGAAACCCCGTCTCTGCTAAAAATACAAAACATTAGCTGGGCATGGTGGCACGTGCCTGTAATCCCAGCTACTCAGGAGGTTGAGGCAGGAGAATTGCCTGAACCCAGGAGGCGGAGGTTGCGGTGAGCCGAGATCGCGCCATTGCACTCCAGCCTGGGTAACAAGAGCGAAACTCCGTCTCAAAAAAAAAAAAAAAAAAGATATTATCCTCAGTGATTATTTAATTTTCTCCCTTAGTCTCTTCCACCTGTCTGCTATCCAGGGAAAAACATCAGTAGCACCAGAAGTTGAGGCAGAATGCTGGAGGAGGGAAAGAAGGAACTAGAACTTGATTGTGAAAAAAATCAGAATTAGACTCAGGAGAGTACAGTCAAGAGGATCCATCTCTAATTATAAGGGCAGACTTTTGTTCATTGATATTGGCCTTGACTATTTTCCCTTTCTGGCCTTTAGAGCTTTCCTGTATTCTTCAATGTTCCCTCCAAATAATGTCTAGAAGTTCTTAATAATATCCCTCAATTTTAAAGCTGCTGGAAGAGAAGACAAGTACTACTACTCTCTATTGTCAGCCTGAGGCCGAGGAAGAATTGCAAAGAAACTAAAATTTACCTTTGGAGTAAATTACCAATGGGAGAATGTCCGGTACTTAGGATATATACATAATTTTTTTTTTTTTTTGAGATGGAGTCTTGCTCTGTCGTCCAGGCTGGAGTGCAGTGGTGCCATCTTGGCTCACTGCAACCTCAGCCTCCTGGGTTCAAGCAATTCTCCTGTCTCAGCCTCCTGAGTAGCTGGGATTACAGGCATGTGCCTCCATGCCTGGCTAATTTTTATATTTTTAGTAGAGATAGGGTTTCTCCATATTGGCCAGGCTGGTCTGGAACTCCTGACCTCAGGTGATCTGCCCGCCATGGCCTCCCAAAGTGCTGGGACTGTGGGTGTTAGCCACTATACCTGGCTGGTACTTAGGATACTAAAGAAAAAAAATTTTTCTTCTTAAGAAGGGTGGGGCCTCCTTAGCTTAAATACTACATTGAACAGAAAACTTTCCCCATCCTCTCTCTTAGATTAAATCTGCCTCTTCTCTTTGCTCCTAGGATCCCCTGCTTTGTATCATGGCTCAGTCAAGTCAGCGTCTCCTGTTGAACAAAGAGTTCATAGAGGGTAGAATTTCTGTCCAGTTCATTGTTGCTTATTTCACAGTCATTGTTTTAAGAAATGGTTCATGACCAGACTGGGCAACATAGCAACACCTCAGTTTAAAAAAAACAACAAAAAACTTTGAATAGCTGGGTGTGGTGGTATATGCCTGTTGTCCCAGCTACTCTGGAGGCTGAGGCAGGAGGACTGTTTGAGCCCAGGAGTTAGAGGATGGAGTGAGCTGTGATTGCACCACTGCACTGCGGCCTGGGCAGCAGAGCAAGACCCTATCTCAAAAATAAAATAAAATTGGCCGGGCGCGGTGGCTCAAGCCTGTAATCCCAGCACTTTGGGAGGCCGAGGCGGGTGGATCACGAGGTCAAGAGATTGAGACCATCCTGGTTAACATGGTGAAACCCTGTCTCTACTAAAAATACAAAACATTAGCTGGGCATGGTGGTGCGTGCCTGTAATCCCAGCTACTCAGGAGGCTGAGGCAGGAGAATTGCCTGAATCCAGGAGGTGGAGGTTGCGGTGAGCCGAGATCGCGCCATTGCACTCCAGCCTGGGTAACAAGAGTGAAACTCCGTCTCAAAAAAAAAATAATAATAAAATAAAATAAAATAAAATAAAATTACATTAAAAACAGAAAGAAAGAAAAGAAAAACAAAAAAAAGGGTATTGTTCTGGGGCTTTTGTTGAAAGAGATGTGAGTTCTGCGTTCCAAGAGGAAACAGACATGCATGCATTCATTCAAGGAACATTTGTTGGTACCTCCTTTGTGCTGGATGCTGGACACACAGAAATTATAGTCAATTCCCTCAGGACTCTCACTGTCTAGAGAGAGAAGCCACCAATGCTGGGGTGGGCCAGGCCCACGGAGCCAAATCAGAAGGACACCTAATCCATACAGTGGCCGATGATGGCGGAGGTGTCAGAGAAGTCTTTCTGAAGGAGTGGGATCTGAGTTGAATTTTGGAGGAAGAATAAGAGCTGGCCAACTAAAGAATGTTGGACTGGACTTGGTGGCTCACGTCTATAATCCCAGCACTTTGGGAGGCTGAGGTCAAGAGTGTGAGACCAGCCTATCCCACACGATGGAACTCTATCTCTACTACATACAAAAAATTACCCGGATGTGGTGGCGCATGCCTGTAATCCCAGCTACTTGGGAGGCTGGGGCAGAAGAATTGCTTGAACCTGGGAGGTGAATGTTGGAGTGAGCCAAGATTTCACCATTGCACTCCAGCCTAGGCAACAAGAGCGAAACTCTGTCTTGGAAAAAAATAATAATAATAAAGAACGTGGGAGTAGTCTGTAGATCTGTAGAAAGTTGCAGTAATGGGAGAAGGTGTGACACATCTGGGAACTCCCAGAGTTGAATACACCAGGCTTAGGTTTTATCCTGGAGGTCACCGGGTGCCACTGAAACTATCCAGCAAGAGAGTGGTCTGAGAAAGATACAGAGGGGTGGGCAGGGTGGGGGATGGGAGTGGGTAGGGAGTGGCAATAGCCTATTCTGGAATTCAGACCTGAGGCGAGGTTAGGAAATGAAAAAGAGGGGCCTTCAGAGGCTATCTGCAGACAGACAGATAGCCAGGAGTCTTCAGGGAAAAGACCCATCCATCCTAAGGGAGGAGAAGCAGAGTCCAGCAGATGGGCCTGGCCCAGCCACAAAGCTGAGTCCATTTCTCTAAGGAGTGGTGAGCGGATTTCTGGATATAGCTGCTTAGTGATATGTGTGGGAATTGGATCTTTCTACATTCTGGCCTTTTGTGGGTTCTTGTCTGATTTTTGGGTTGGCGTGGTGGTGGTGGGGCTTTAAGTAAAAATAAAAATCACAATGATTGCTAACTATTTTTGAACAACTTATGCCAGGAATTTATACACTGTAGCTCATTTAATTCTCATCACAGCCCCACACTGAGGTTACCACTATGGCTATCCCCATTTTACAGCTGGAAAAACCAACCAAGCAACTCATGTGAGGAGAAGCCCTCCTACCTTACTCATGTTGGGACTGGCACATGCCAGGTAATTGAAAAAGTCAGCTAAAGCAGGGAGCTGTAAGAAAAATCCCTACACAGAGTGAGCATTTCTTTTGGGGACAATTGTGAATTTATACATAGTTATAAGAAGTACAACAGGGAGATCCCACAGACTGCCCCCTAATGGTAACATCTTGCAACCCTTCTTAACAGAATACCAGGCCGGGCACAGTGGCTCAGGCCTATAATCCCAGCACTTTGGGAGTCCGATGTGGGCAGATCACGAGGTCAAGAGATCGAGACCATCCTGGCCAATATGGTGAAATCCCATCTCTACTAAAAATAAAATATTAGCCAGGCGTGGTGGCATGCACCTGTAGTCCCAGTTACTCAGGACGCTGAGGTAGAAGAATCACTTGAACCTGGGAGGCAGAGGTTGCTGTCAGCCGAGATCATGCTACTGCACTCCAGCCTGGTGACAGAGCAAGACTCCATATCAACCAAAACAAAAACAGAAACAAACAAACAAACAAAAAACCCAGAATGCTGTGCTCGCTTCGGCAGCACATCTACTAAAATTGGAATGATACAGAGAAGATTAGCATGGCCCCTGTGTAAAGATGATATGTAAATTCCTGAAGCATTCCATATTTTTTTTTTAATTAAAAAAAAAAAAACCCAGAATGCCTACTATGTGCCAGGTACTGCTTCAGGTGCTGGAGACACAGACATGGGAAATATTAGCTGACAGAAGCCACAAGAGTGAATGAGATCCCCAGGCAGTGTCTTGAGTCAGAAGAAAGAAGGGTGGCAAAAGGAGCCCCAATATTTGAGGGGTACGAAAAAAGTCTTAAGGAGACCTTGAAGGTAGGATAGAGAGAAGGAGAGAGTGGTGTGATGGAAACTAAGGTAGACAATGGTGCCAAGAAGGAAAGAGTGTCTGATGCTTCAGAGGTCACCTGCAAGGAGGACTGGGAAGTGTCCACTGGTGAGCCAGATGTCACAGGTGAGCAGGCAGGTAGCCCAGTAATATGGAGGGGAGAAGGACTACGATGCAGTGAGGAGTGAATTGGGTAAGGAAGCAGTAGAGAGCACTTTACAGTGAGTCTTTAACTCAGGTAGGAAAGAGGGGGTATAGTTAGGGAAAAGGAGAAATTTTCCATGATGATTCTAGAATGATGATTAAGAGTCAGTGAGAGTCAAGATTTCAGGCCTGTTAGAGCAAAACCCCAAGGAGTAAGAGTTGGAACTTGGAGCACAGATGAGTCATGGCTGGAGGGGTGGGCCTGGGCCTGTCTTTCTGAAAGGAGATAATGCAGAAGAGATGCAGATAAAGCTCTGTGGCTGCTTGGAGAGGGAAGTGATTACTTCCAGCTGGGGCACCCAAGGAAGGGATACAGACATTTGAGTGCCAGGGGCATTTGAGGGTAACAATGGAGGAGTGAATCGGCCAAAGTTAAAGGCAGGTGAAGGATGGCAGGGGAGGAGGCCAGGAAATGCAGACTCAGGTGGGTGGTGGTATGGTTGGGGCGCTGGGGTCAGATGACACACATACGCTTCAAATTCCAGCTCCCAGTTGCTTCTTAGCTGCAACACTGAAGAAGTTCCTTAACATGTTTGAGATTCTCCATCTGTAAAACGGTGACAACCCTAATAAGGGTTGTTGGAGGAGGACTAGATGTTTACAAAGAGCTCAGCCCTCACCGGGCGCAGTGGCTCACGCCTGTAATCCCAGCACTTTGGGAGGCCGACGTGGATGGATCACCTTAAGTCAGGAGTTCGAGACCAGCCTGGCCAACATGGCGAAACCCCCTCTCTACTAAAAATACAAAAATTAGCTGGGCATGGTGGCACGTGCCTGTAATCCCAGCTACTCGGGAAGCTGAGGCAGGAGAATCACTTGAACCCAGGAGGCGGAGGTTGCAGTGAGCCGAGATCGCGCCATTGCACTCCAGCCTGGGCAACAAAAGTGAAACTCCGTCTCAGAAAACAAACAAACAAACAAAAAACCCCAAAACCTAAAGAG
Organism: Cebus imitator; assembly: GCF_001604975.1. Taxonomy (NCBI): domain Eukaryota; kingdom Metazoa; phylum Chordata; class Mammalia; order Primates; family Cebidae; genus Cebus; species Cebus imitator. Next base: position 1,059,052 of record NW_016107614.1, on the reverse strand, counting down.
CTCAGTCCAGCTTAGTGCTTGGTGCTTCCGTATCTGAGCGCCAAGTCACGAATGTAGTTATCGATGTATGCTTTAAGGGAAATTAACTGGGCCACACGGTGTGAAGCGGACTGAGGTGGGAGAAGCCTGCCCAAGACCTTGTACCCTAGCTACTCAGGAAACAACCTAATTCTCTGCTGGGCATCTCATACAGAATATGGTTTCTGCCTTTCCAGAGCTCACAGTCCCCACTTCAGTGCCAAAGTTGGAAGGAAAGAGGATGAAGTCGTAAATTCTTCAGTTTAGCCTCTTGCCAACTGTTCCCTGCCGGAAGGCTGGGCAACGAGGTGCAGGGTGGCCAAGCACATACTGCCAAGGCTCCTCACGTCTTGGCGAATCGCTGCCAGCCAAGGACAGCGTTTACTCCAGCCCGGAGCGCGCGGGGAAAGAAGCGCAGGCGCACTGCGGGCGAGAGCGCGCACCTGGGCTGGAGTGGGCGGAGCCAAACACGGAGCGAGATGACGTCATGAGGACGCAGCCGCAGAGCGAGTCGCGTCCCGGAAGCGGCGATGGCGGCGGCGTAGGCGGAGGAGATTTTCGGACCTGCGACTTCCGAACGGCCCAGGGAGGAGGAGCGGCGTTTGTCTGGGGCTGGCCTGAGGAAACACTCCGGGCCCTAGTGCCTCTCTTCCTGCTCCTGCCCGACCCTGGTCCCTCCCTCACGGAGCCAGCGGTCAGGTAGGTGAGATGCCGCCCCCCCGCGTCTCTGTGTCTCCGCAGACTGTGTGGAGTTGGGCGCTTGAGCGCTGCCGGGGCCGCCACCTGCTCGCTCCGCGACCTTGGGCGTGGCTTTCCCTGTCCAGCTGCACGGGCTCCATCAGGCCCCCTTTGCTGAAGAGGTGTTGGCTAAGGCCAGTGCGGGCGCCGACCTGCCTAACCTTTTCTTGGGCTCCTACCTCGCGCCACTCTGGGCCCTTTTCGCCCTGGCTCAGCCCGCGGGGATTTTGGGCTCCCGTTGGCTCCTTTGTCACATCCCCTCACAGTCCCATCAGTTGGCGGCTTATTGCCTGGGACTGGTTTATGTTGCTCTTCGCCGAGATTCTGCCCCCTCGTTTGCGGCTTAGCCAGGACTTGGAACTGGGAAAGAGCATAAGCGTCCCTGGAGCGCCCCATCAGAGAGGGCAGATGGGAATGGGGCGTTCCGATGTCGACTGCCTTGGGCAGAGGTGGCCCAGGAAGTTGTTGGGAACCGCAGGGAGTGAGGAGGATTAGAGGATGGGGCGGGCGTCCTGGAGCACGGTATTTCATTCACTCATTCAGCAGGCATTTGTTAAGCACCCACTGTGTACAGAAACTGGTGAATGGAGGCCAGCTCAAAGTTAAGAGTAGGAAGTTTTATTTTGACGTGGTAAGTGCTCTGTTAGAGTCAGTACGTGATCCTTTGGGAACATTGGGGAGGGTCTCCCAGTCCAGACTTGAGGGTGTTGGCAGAGACTTCCCAGAGTAAGGGAGTGATGTTTAAGCTCATACATGAAGGATGAGTAGGAATTAACCAGGTAAAGAGTGGGACAAAAATGTTCCAGGGCATCATTTCTTTTCAGACCATGGGTTGCCTCCCTGCAGCGATCATTTATGCTTGATTTTTGTGTTTTTTTTTTTTTTTTTTGGGACACAGTTTCGCTCTTGTTACCCAGGCTGGAGTGCAATGGCGCGATCTC
>NW_016107614.1:1051936-1057112 GCF_001604975.1 Cebus imitator | reverse complement strand
CCAAAGTGCTGGGATTACAGGCTTGAGCCACCGCGCCCGGCCTTTTTTTTTTTTTGAGACGGAGTCTCGCTGCGTCACCAGGCTGGAGTGCAGTGGCGTGATCTCGGCTCACTGCAACCTCCGACTCCCTGATTCAAGCGATTCCCCTGCTTCAGCCTCCCGAGTAGCTGGGATTATAGGCACGCGCCAACAAGCCCAGCTAATTTTTTTGGTATTTTTAGTAGAGACGAGGTTTCACCATGTTGGCCAGGGTGGTCTAGATCTCTTAACCTCATGATCCACCTTCCTCGGCCTCCCAAAGTGCTGGGATTATAGGCGTGAGCCACCGTGCCCGACTAACTTTTAGTTTTGATGCGTCTGTGGGAAAAGAGCATTGGATGGAGAGTCCAAAGAACAGGATTTTAGATCTGAATAATTCACTTTGCCTTGCTCACAGGTTTTCTGTGGGCACCACATGAAGCAGTAGGTAGAAGTGTCTTGGGGATTATATGTGCAGTGCAAATGTTGGGAATTATTATGGTTACAGGATGCAGACATCAGAACGTGAGGGGTGTGGGCCGGAGATGAGCCCCAGCGTGATGCCCGAGGCTCCCCTGGAGTCTCCACCTTTTCCTACCAAGTCCACAGCATTTGATCTTTTCAACTTGGTTCTCTCCTACAAGAGGCTGGAGATCTACCTGGAACCCCTGAAGGATGCAGGTGATGGTGTTCGATACTTGCTCAGGTACAGACTTGTGGAGTTGCTCTGGTCTGCTGTGCCTTCAGCCTTCCTGCTCTGTAGTAACTAACATTGACCATTTAGGCAGTGTCTGGCTGTCCTTTTTGCCCTAATGAGGAGCAGTTTTGGGAGGTCTGTTCTGCCTCTGGATTTATCCAGGCCTACCCTGTGTCTTAGGCCCAGCCTGGGAAAAGCAGACATTGGGAGTGATCCTGCCTTTCAGCAAGGTTCTTCTTTGTGACTGAATAAACTCCTTCCTTAGGACTGCTAGATAGCATTGAACATTAGGCTTTTTTTTTTTTTTTTTGGAGACGGAGTTTCGCTCTTGTTACCCAGGCTGGAGTGCAATGGCACGATCTCGGCTCACCGCAACCTCCGCCTCCTGGGTTCAGGCAATTCTCCTGCCTCAGCCTCCTGAGTAGCTGAGATTACAGGCATGCGCCACCATACCCAGCTAATTTTTTGTAGTTTTAGTAGAGACGGGGTTTCACCGTGTTGACCAGGATGGTCTCGATCTCTTGACCTCGTGATCCACCCGCCTCGGCCTCCCAAAGTGCTGGGATTACAGGCGTGAGCCACCGCGCCCGGCTGAACATTAGGCTTTCTATAGCGTGGAGCAATCTTAATGTTTTCCGTTGCTCCCAATATTAGCATAATTAATATTAAAAATTAGGATATAATTTTGAACAAAAGTTAAAGAAATACAAAAACCTATGAATAAGCAGATACCATTTTCACTTTTTTTTTTTTTTTTTTGAGACAGGATCTTTGTGTGTGTGTGTGTGTGTGTGTGTGTTTGTTTGCTTGTTTTTTTGAGACAGGATCTTGTTCTGTTGTGCAGGCTGGAATGCAGTGGTGTGATCATGGCTCACTGTAGCCTCAACCTTCTCAGCTCAAGCGATCTTCCTACCTCAGCTGCCATGCCTGGCTAATTAGAAAACAAAAAATATTGTAGAGATAGGGTCTTACTGTGTTGCCCAGGCTGGTCTTGAACTGCTGGACTCAAGCGATTCTCCTGCCTCAGCCTCCCAAAGTGCTGGGATTACAGGTGTGAGCCTCTGTGCCCAGCCCATTTTCACTAATTTATTGAGATTATGGATATTAATTTTTTTTCCCTCCTATCCTGCTTTGATTTTCATTCTCTATAATTTTCTTTTTTTCTTTTGGCTCATTTTATTATGTTAAAATTATTTTAAATTATGTAGATGGCATTCTACTCTCTAGATATGTCAATTTTTGTCTCTAAATAAGGACATTTCTTTCAAAATTCAATATCATACCTAACAAAATTAATAACTCCTTGATATCATCCTATACTCAGTTCATATTCCATTTCCTCAGTTGTACAATCTGTTTGGCTAATTCACATTTCAGTCCAGGACTGTGCATTGTTTGTAGTTATTGTGTCTTTTAAGTCTTTTTCAGTCTAAAACAATCTCTCTCATGACATCAACTTGCTGAAGAGACTGAGCCTGAACTGACTATCCTGGAGAATTTACTACCGAGATTTGTCTGGTTTCTTTCTTGTGGTGCGGACTAGAAGTTAGATTTAAAGGTTACATTCTGGCTGGGCGTGGTGGCTCATGCCTGTAATCCCAGCAGTTTGGGAGGCTGAGGGAGGTGGATCACAAGGTCAAGAGATTGAGACCATCCTGGCCAACATGGTGAAACCCCATCTCTACTGAAAATACAAAAATTAGCTGGGTGTGGTGGCGTGTGCCTGTAGTTAGTTCTAGCTACTCAGGAGGCTGAGGCAGCAGAATCGTTTGAACTTGGGAGGCGGAGGTTGCAGTGAGCTGAGATCGTGCCACTGTACTCCAGCCTGGTGACAGAGTGAGACTCTATCTCCAAAAAAAAGGTTGGATTCGATTCAAGTTAGAAAAGTTTTTTTTTTTTTTTTNACACAAAAATTAGCCAGGCATGGTGATGGACACCTTTAATCCCAGCTACTAGGGAGGCTGAGGCAGGAGAATCGCTTGAACCCGGGAGGCTGAGGTTGTAGTGAGCCAAGATTGTGCTAGTGCACTCTAGCCTGGGCGACAAGAGTGAGACTTTGTCTCAAAAGAACAAGGAAAAAAAAATGCATTCAGTGCTTTGCTTGCCAGCAATTGGCCTGTTTATTTTTACGATATTTGTCTCTCCTCTGATGGCTCACCTTATATACTGACACTGTCTTTAGAATTTGGGTGTCGTGGCTTCATTGTTGCATCTGTGCTCCTCTTTCCCTACTAAATGTCCTTTATCAGGGACGGGACTAGCAGCATTTGCTTGTTCTCAGCAACTTGAGTCTCCGGTCTTCCTTCTTCCCTCTTTGGGGGCTTCTGCATTGCCATTTGGTGGTGGCAGTGGCTGTTTCTGTGTTTGCTTCTGTCTGTTCCAGCTCACTTAAGGTGTGATTGCTAAGTGAATGCTGCACCCTACTTTCATCTTGATTTTTTTTTTTTTTTTTTTTTTTTTTTTTTTTGCAAAGGTAGATGTTGTGTCCCTGATACTGCATTGCATCAGGAGTCACATAAAAACCTGACTGTCCTAAAGAGCAGAGGTTTTTAACTTGGAGCCTATGGGTGGCTTTTAGGGATCAGTGAATCCCCTGAAACTGCATGTAAAATTGTGTGTCTGCACATGTGTATATTTCTAGGGAAAAGCTACTTGTTTTCATCAGATTCTCAGAAAGACCCTCAACCCTCTAAAACACCCGAGAGAGACTGGTAGGAAGCAGGGTCAGTGGAGTTAGGTTAACTTCCAAGGATACCATTGAGTCTGGCATCAGTCTGGAAATAGTGGATGGTTTGTTACTAGTTCTCTGGCCAAGGCCTTACATTTTTCTTGTTCACCTAGTTTATGTCAGTATTCGTAGAGGTGAGCTAGTCAGTGTTACAGAGCTGTGGTCTCTACTGTAAGATCACTGTGCTCTTGGCACAAGGGGTAGCGAGATAGTATGAGGAGGGGCTTTTATAATCTCAGCATGTTGTGAAGTTTGGTTTTCCTTAGGAGAGAGCCTGTGCTCCCTGGGACATTCTTTGTATGTGTGTGTATTGCCCTTTTGTGGCAAAGTACGAAAGTGAAGCATATCCCGCCCTGCCCTTCTCCTTTCCCTCTATTGGTCTGTAGTGCTTATTAGCGCACTAATATGTTAGGTTTTTTCCATTTTATGGAATTAGAAATTGGAGGATGTGGTAGGATTGGTTAAAGCTGGATGCAGGAAGAGCATTGGACCTGAAAGCCCTCAGGAGCCTGTGGTTTCTGTGCTGCTCCGAGAGGGAGCACTGGTCTGTGAAAGTGGCTGTCAGATTAGTTTGTGCTTTTGATTGTTCTTTTCTTGGTAAAGAGGATTTGACTTTGAAGAGGGACCTAATCTTGGCCTCTGGCTATTAGGTTGGAAGCCTAGAGCTGCAGTAAATTGTTAACAGACTCCTGGGATCAGCTACTCTACTATGTAGGTCTCCTGGGACCAAAGTGTCAGTAAAGACATTTGATAGAAGGGAAGAGGTTTTAAAATGAAAGTGACTTCAGTAGTGGTGTGATGTATTTATTTCCTAGATGGGATTGGCTTTTATTTCGTTTTACCCTGGTAGCTGCCACTAGAGGTTCTGAGGCCTAATTAGGGTGGTACAGATGGAGTGTGTTGAATTTCAGGAGCAAGGCAGAGATGTCATTTCATTCCCTTACTCATAAATTTTATTAAAAAGTAAAAGCCCCTTTACACTGTTGGTGGGAGTGTAAATTAGCTCAACCATTGTGGAAGACAGTGTGGTGATTCCCCAAGGATCTAGAACCAGAAATACCATTTGACCCAGCAATCCCATTACTGAGTATAAGTGGGTACCCAAAGGATTATAAGTCAGTCTACTGTAAAGACACATCACACATGTTTATTGCAGCACTATTCACAAAAGCAAAGACTTGGAACCAACCCAAATGCCCATCAACGATAGACTGGATAGAGAAAATGCGGTACCATATATACCATGGAATACTATGCAGCCATAAACAAGGATGAGTTCATGTTCTTTGCAGGGACATGGATGAAGCTAGAAACCATCATTCTCAGCAGACTAACACAGGAACAGAAAACCAAACACCACATGTTCTCACTCATAGGTGGGAGTTGAACAATGAGAACACATGGACACAGGAAGGGGACTATCATAGACCAGGGCCTGTCGGGGGATGGGAGGCTAGGGGAGGGATAGCATTAGGAGAAATACCTAATGTAGATGATGGGTTGATGGTTGCAGCAAACCACCATGGCACGTGTATACCTATGTAACAAACCTGAACGTCCTACATGTGTATCCCAGAACTTAAAGTAGTAAAAAAGGAAAAGTAAAAACCCCACATAAATTAGTTAACCTCATTCAGTAACTCTGAAATACTCCAATTAGAGCACAAGAAAATATACTTAGCCCTGGTACAGTAGCTTACCCCTGTAATCCCAGCACTTTGGAAGGCCGAGGT
>NW_016107614.1:1042971-1051286 GCF_001604975.1 Cebus imitator | reverse complement strand
GGCGCGATCTCGGCTCACCGCAACCTCCGCCTCCTGGGTTCAGGCAATTCTCCTGCCTCAACCTCCTGAGTAGCTGGGATTACAGGCATGCACCACCACATCTTGATTTTTAATATATTAAAATAAAATCTTTACTATTTTTTCTCCTTTTGAATTAATAGGTGTTCAAAATAAACTTTCAGATAAACTCTCACACTTTCAAAATCACGGACCTAAGAAGATAAAGGCACAAACGGGCTCAAAGAAGTTACGATTTGGTCTTTCTTGATTTCTGTATTAGTTGAAATCTTGTTCAGTGATTATACAGTCTTATGAAATTATGAAAAAAGAATAGAGGAAAGTATTAAGAACTTTGTTAGTGTCACCTCTTGAGGAGACTATAACCTTACAAAACACAGTTTAAATGATATTAACTGGGTATCTTAACTGGTATTTTATGAATTCTTCTTCCTTTTGGGAGAAAGCACTACAGACCTTCCAGTTCCCTTACCCCAGGTGCTAATGTGTGACCTGTTACCACCTCTCCTGGTCACCAGTCCAAGTGAGAGGCCCCCTTTTCATTTCTCCTTGACCTTCTGTGTTCCAGGCCTCCTCTTCTGGTTTGATGTCTCATCTGTGCCGCCCGGTCTCCCCTCCCTGGCTAGAGGAGTGGCTCCCTGTAGTGATCAGGACTCTCTGTGTTGTAGGTGGCAGATGCCTTTGTGTTCCTTGCTGACCTGCCTGGGCCTCAACATCTTGTTCCTCACTTTGAATGAGGGTAAGGACTGCCTCCAGGGGCCAGTGGTTTTTGTGAATGAATGTGGGGGAAGGACACCTGGATGCCACCCCGCCCTGTGTGCCGGAGCTGCTCTTGTTGCCCTGGAGTTAGCTTTCCTCTGTGTCTGCTTGGAGTCAGAAACAGGCTCCAGAGGGACAATCCAGGCTGAGCCACCTGCTGTGACCTTGGGCAAATTATGAACTTCCCTGTTACTCCTAATTTTCCTTATCTCTAACGAGAGGATTAAAATGCTGCTTTCCTCCTAGAGTATTTGTGAGGAATGCGGCATAATACTTAGCACAGTGCCTGGCATGGAATAGGCAGCCAGTGCATTGGAGCTGCTCTTAATATTATTGTTTCCTTGACTTCCTGCTGAGGATGCATTGACCTTTTTCCATTTTGGTTTTCCAGCTGATTCAGGGGTCATCTGGGGACATGGCATGGGTAAAGGTAGCGGGAGAGGAGCTGATAAGAGACTTCTGCCATATCTGTTGCTTTTCTCTGGTTTAGCCAGTGAGCCTAGCGGGAGCTGCTGGGCAGTCACCAGCAGTGAGGAGTGGCATGAAGGCTTTGAGATAGAAGTGTGGACACATAGGTGTCTATTGGGGTCCTGGATAATGTATCCTATGGACCTCTTACTACGGTGCATGCTGTGATCCTACCCTGTCCATGGTTGAAGCTGGCAGATGGCTACACAAAAAGCCAAACCCCTCAGGGTCAGAATAAAGTCTGGAGCAGAATGATCAGAGGAGCTGGACCGTTACTCATGTTTTCGTTCTTATATTGACCTTGTATTTCTCAGGTGTCTTCTTTCTTTCCTCTGGAGGTAGAGACTGAGGAGGTTGAAAATAAAGTTCATACAAGATCTCATTTTCTGTTCCTTAGTTGGATTCATCTTTACCTGTTCAGAACTTCCTAGGATGTTTGATTTTTCTATATATGCTCCCAAAGTAAATCAGTTCCCATGACAGATATTTAATAAGCATTTATTATGGGCCCGCTGCTCTATTAGCTTGCTGTTGTACCATATTGCATGGAAGAAGTTCCTTCTTTGAATTTTATCTTGGCCTTACCGTTTCTCAAGGCAGTCATCTGTGGTGTGCTAAAAGCCAAAGGAAAGGCTTCCAGGCTACCTTAGTGGCCCAGAGGTCCGAATGTCAGTCAGCAGGAGCTCCTAGCAATCACACTCCAGCATAAGCCTCCGACTGTGTGCTAGCAGCATCTTAAAATGTTTTAAAAGTGAGGCTGGGGCCACAGCAGTGACCAAAGGGACAAAGTCCCAGCCCTCAAGAGCTTACTTCAGTAGAGGAGACAACAGACATGCCTGTAATGTGTCATGTGGTGATAAGGTCTATGAGGAGTGAAGCTGGGTTAAGGGGGCTGGAGAGTAGGGGTGAGACACTGTGTCATACAGGCCATCAGGAAAGCCTGACTGGCAGAGCCCTGGAGGAGGTGAGGAACAAGCAGTGGGTGTCTGGGTGGGCCAACTCCTGGTCCTTGCTTACCTGTGTTACCTGCAGTGTTTTTGATTCTGTAGGTGCGTGGTACTCAGTAGGTGCCCTGATGATTTCAGTGCCTGCCCTGCTGGGCTACCTTCAGGAGGTTTGCCGGGCACGGGTGCCCGAGTCCGAGCTGATGCGGAGGAAATATCATAGCGTGAGGCAGGAGGACCTGCAGAGAGTGCGCCTGTCTCGCCCCGAGGCTGTGGCTGAGGTGAAGAGCTTGTGAGTATGGAAGAGAGGCCAGGGAGGTGGGGGAACAATAACAGCAGCCATGACACTGAGTGCTAGCTGTGTGTGCCAGACATTATAGTAGGCAAACCACAGCTGTTAGTCTTTTTAACAGTTCTGAGAGGTAGCTAGTATTAATATCTTCCATTTATGGGTGAAGAAAAAGGCTGATTGACTTAGCTAGAAAGTGACCAAGCTGGGATGAGAATCTAGATCTAGCTGTTTTACAGCCTGTGTTCTTTTGCTGGAGAGACAGGTTAGGGTCTGGACTAAGCATGTGCATGTATGAGCCACCACTGCCTAGGTTCAAATCCCAGCTCTTCCATTTATTTGCTGTGTAACATTGGGCAAGTTACTTAGCTTCTGTCTCAGATTTCTCATCTGTTAAATAGGATAATAACAGGGCTTACTCACAAGGTGGTTGTGAAGATTGAACAGGTACTGTGAAGTGTTGAGTAGATATTAGTCATCATCACTACACTGTGGAGAAAATTCCTAAACATGACAGAGCTGGTACTTATGAGGAAGCATTAATCTACCAACTTCAGTAGCCCTGGGCATTTACTCCTCCATTCCCTGGAGTGGGGTCTGTGCATTCTATACAGTAGGGGAAAGAAAAGTTATAAACAAACAGATGTCTGGGCCTTACCCCAGAAATTCTGAGTCCATTATCTAGAGTGGGGCCTGGATATGTAGTTTTTTTTTTTTCTTTTTTTTTTAAGACAGAGTCTTGCTCTGTCTGCCAGGCTGGAGTACAGTGGCATGATCTTGGTTCACTGCAACCTTTTTCTCCTAGGCTCAAGCAATTCTCCTGCCTTAGTCTCCTGAGTAGTTGGGATTACAGGCGTGTACCACCACGCCTGGCTAATTTTTGCATTTTTAGTAGAAATGGGGTTTCGCCATGTTGGCCTGGCTGGTCTCCAGACCTCAGGTAATCTGCCCACTTCACCCTCCCAAAGTGCTGGGATTACAGGCTGAGCCACCATGCCCAGTCGTGGATATGTAGTTTTTGAAAAAGACTTTCTTACTTCAAAATAGTTTTATTTTTTATATATATATGCTTTTTTTTTTTTTTTTTTTTTTTTTTTTTTTTTTTTTTTTTTTTTTTTTTTTTTTTTTTTTTTTTTTTTTTTTTTTTTTTTTTTTGAGACACAGTCTTGCTCTGTCACAAAGGCTGGAATGCAGTGGTGTGATCTTGGCTGACTGCAACCCCTGCCTCCTGTGTTCAAGCGATTCTTGTGCCTCAGCCTCCAGAGTAGCTGGGATTACAGGCATGTGCCACTATGCCCAGCTAATTTTTGTATTTTTAGTAGAGACGATCACCATGTTGGCTAGGCTGGTCTCGAACTTTGGCCGCAAGTGTTCTGCCCGCCTTGGCCTCCCAAAGTGCCAGGATTACAGGCATGAGCCACTGCACCTGGCCTGAAATAGTTTTAAAGAAGTGCAAGAATAACACAAAGAACTCCCATATGCCCTTTACCTAGATAGAACAATTATTAACATTTTGCCGTGTTGGCTTTGTCTATCTCTTTACATATACACATTATTTTCATTTTCCTAAACCATTTGAAAGTAAGTTGCAAATATGACTGTTTACCCCAAATACTTCAGCATGGATTTCCTAAGAACAAGGACATTCTCTTATATATCCACAGAACTGTAATCAAAATTAGGAAACTTAACATTGATAACATTAACAGTAGTATTATCTAATGTATAATTCATAATTAGATTTTACCAGTTGTATTGATAAAGTTCTTTTTCTTTTATTAATTTTCTTTATTTTTTGGGACGGGGTCTTGCTCTGTTGTCCAGGCTGGAATGCAGTGGCATGATCATGGCTCACTGCAGCCTTGACCTCCTGGACTCAAGTGATCCTCCTGCCTCAGCCTCCTAAGTAGCTAGGACCACAGGCACATGCCACCATGCCCTGCTAATTAAAAAAATTTTTTGTAGAGATGGGGTCTCACTGTCATGCCCAGGCTGGCCTTGAATTCCTGGGCTCAAGCAATTCTTCTGCCTTAGCCTCCCAAAGTGCTGGGACTTCAGGTGTGAGCCAGTGCGGGTGGCCTAATAAAGTTCTTTGTATCAGTTTCCCTGATCTGGGATCCAATGCAAGGTTATACATCATGTTTAATTTTTTTATGTCTCTTTAGTCTTCTTTAACCTGGAGCAGTTTCTCAGTCTTTCTTTCTTGTGACCTTGATATTTTTGAATACTACAAGCTTATTATTTTGTAGAATCTCCCTCATTTTTGGATTGTTTGATTCCTTGTGATTAGATTTAGGAGTGTGACAAGTGATGTGTCATGTTCATTGCACCCATATCAGGAGGCACATGATGTCAGGAAATACTGACTTTGATCACTTGGTTAAGGCATCCATAGTGTAAAGTATCATTTTACTCTTCATTCATAGTAATTCGAGGGGAGATACATTGAGACTATGTAAATATCTTGTTGTTCATCAAACAGTTACCCACTGCTTTAAAACCCATTGATGGGTCTAACCTTAATCAGTTTATTACTATGATGATTGCAAAGGTGATTTTCTAATTGTCATTCTATCTACATTTTTTTTTAAGCTGGCTTTCTATTGTAAGAAAGCTCTTCCTTTTTTACTATGAGTATGAACTCATAGATTTATATTTTATTTGATGAGTTAGAATCTATTGCTGTCATTATTTATTTTGATCTCAAATTGTCCTAAATTTGGCCAATAGGAGCTCTTTTGAGTTGACTCTTGTTTGCGTTGTCCCCATCATTTTTGAGTGTTTCCTTATTTTATGGTACAACAGGATGTTCATATCCCTCTTATACTTCCCTGCCCCAACCCTGGAATCAGCTTGTCTCCAAGGAACCCCTCAGAACCCAGATCTGGGTTCAGACTGTGCTCAAGGCTTCTGTGGTTCATCTATGTTTTAAAAAAGCAACAACCAGAACTCCCCAAGTGAGTCTGTTTCACCTCCCAGGTGGAGAATATCATGCCATTTATCCTGACAGCTGCTGTGTACCTGTGAGGTGGGTCCTCTGATCCTCATTTGATAGATGCAGAAACTATAGCCCTGGAAAAGTTCAGTAGCCTGCCTGACATCAACAGCTAGGAAGAGACCAAAGCAGGATATTTATACTGTTCCTACCTCAGCAGGAGCCTCCAAAAGGGGACTGGAATGTAGTTGGGGTGGCTTAGCCAGGCCCTTTTCTCCCATGCTTTCTCAACCCCTCTCTCTTTAAACACATGGTGAGTGTGTTTAAAGAGATTGGCCATCCCTAGCCAGCTGCATCTTGCATGGCCCCGGGCTCCACTTCCCAGAACTTCTGTCCTGCCCACTCACCAAAGCCCTTGTGTCTGTAGCTTGATCCAGCTGGAGGCCTTCCTGGGCCGCCTCTGCTGCACCTGTGAAGCCGCCTACCGTGTGCTGCACTGGGAGAACCCTGTCGTGTCCTCACAGTGAGTGACCCCTTCTCTGCCCCCACTACTCTATAGGAATTTGCAGCTTGAGCGTGAGCAAAGCCACCTGCCTTGAGATGACCTCTGCCCCTCCTATCTCAGGGGAAGAGCTCGCCTCCTGGGCTCTTGTGTGTATATCTGCATATATGCTTGTGGGCTCTAATGCACTGCTTTTGTTTAGACGCTTTATTTTATGTGTGGTAAAAATATTTTAATAATAGAAGAATAACTCAACACGTAATCCACCATGCAGCCGAATCTCATGTTTGCCTTGCTTGCTAGAGTTTGTCATTTGCATCTAATTTATAGATATATAGCTTCATAGTATATGTTCAGTTTTTCTTTTTTTTCCACTTATTATATTAAAGATGATTTTCTTAGTTGCTATATAGCCTTCGGAATTATTTATAATACCAGATTAATATAGATGGTGAGTACAATTTATGGACCCATTCTGTTATAGATTTAGTCAATTTCTCTTTTCATTCTGACTCCGTGGTAAACATTTTTGTGGATTTAGCTTTAATCTTTTGGAAAATTTTTCTTAAATTCAAGGGTGAAACTACAGTATCAAACAGAAGGAATGTTTTTGAGGCTCCTTAATGTGAATAATAGCGATAACTAATGTTTGTTGTCTTCACCTGGTGCCAGGCACTGTGCAACACTGCCTCTGTATTATCTCACTCTTCCTAGTAACTCTGTGGGTAGGCACTATTTCAGTCCCCATCTTACATGAGAAGGGAGCCATGCCTGGAGAACCAAGAGGCTTCTCAGAATGAGAAGTGGCAGAGCTGGCTTCCAATCCCAGTCTGTCTTACTCTAGACTTCAGAGTGTAGACCTTGAGGAGTGATGGTGGTTGAACCAGTTTATGTGTCCCCAGCTGACACCACCTCAGCCTCACCAGCATCAGGCCTTCCCACCTGCGACTGGGCGGTAGTTCTCAGGCTTCATCGCCGTTTTCCACCGGTTTGATGAGCAGGTCTTGTTGGTTTATTAATGTGTCCAGAGCTGTGTCTCACCTGGACCCCTCTGTGGGTGTGCTCCAAACCCATCTCCTGCTGCTGTTATGAATTTCTGATCTTGTGGTTCTTCCCTGTCATCCAGGTTCTATGGGGCTCTTCTGGGCATGGTCTGCATGCTGTATCTGCTGCCGCTCTGCTGGGTCCTCGCCCTTTTAAACAGCACGCTCTTTCTGGGGAATGTGGAATTCTTCCGAGGTAAGCCCTGGAGGGCCTGACAGAGACAGGGCCCAGGCTGGCTCTGAGGGCTAGGCTAGGCTCCCCAGTTCTTCTGTCTCTATAGCTAATCATCAGCTTGCTGTGCTTCCACGAGGGTCAGCACCACACTAGGGTCCTCTCTCATGGGCTCTGAGATGTTAGATGAAGCTGGAATCTCACTAGGGGAGGCTGCTACCTTTGGGCTCCCATCTCCCTTCCTTCCCTTCCCAAGGCAGATGGATCACTGCTTACATGATATGATGGCTTGTGGAAGATGAGGGAAGGATGTTTTCCCAAAGCTGCCACCCATCCCCTGGGGTGCAGCCACCTGGAGTTGCTGCCACATCTCTGTGTGAGACCAGAGTTTCCATCTGTCGTCTGGCTTCTAAAGCACTGAGGCAGTCTGGAGAGGCCCTGAGTCACAGAGGCCTGAGTCTGTACACATGTTTGGGTGATTGCTGTATTTGTTTTCCTCCCTGTGGTAGAGTAATTAATTACAGAAGCCGTGATTTATCAAGAATTTACTACATTTAATCTCTCTAACAGTCTGGGGCAGGTGGTGGTTTCTAAGTTTTGTTTAAGAGGCTTGGGTTAGGTGACTCTCTCAGAGTTAGGAGGGTGACTCTTTCCTGCAGTGGAGGGAAGAGAGGCCAGCCAGCTGCAGAAGTAGGCACCCCCAAAGCACCACTCATAATGTCTCATTTTTGCCTCCTACCCTGTTCTTCATTCCCTGGGTAGTTGTGTCTGAGTATAGGGCATCTCTGCAGCGGCGGATGAACCCCAAGCAGGAAGAGCATGCCTTTGAGAGCCCTCCACAACCAGATTTTGAGGGGAAGGGTGATCTGATGGACAGCACGCCTGCCCTCACACCCACGGAGGTAGGTGCCACTGACTGTCAGGGCAGAGCCTGCTGTGGCAGCTTGTGGGCCCCCCTGTTATTAGCTTGTTTATAGCTCCTGGGCTGGCCTCTGTTGTAGTTCCTGCTGTTTCCCAGGCTTTATGTCCCCTGAAGTGCTTAATAATGATAATTGTAATAACAACAGCTACCCGTGCTTCATTGAGTGCTTACCATGTCAGATGCCATTCTTAAATGCTATATAGATAGATACTCACATCATGGAGTGTAGATTTTTTCTTCTCTCTTCTTTTTTTTTTTTTTTT
>NW_016107614.1:1017677-1042919 GCF_001604975.1 Cebus imitator | reverse complement strand
TTTTTTGAGACAGGATCTCCCTCTGTTGCCCAGGCTAGAATGCAGTGGGGCAGTCATGGCTCACTATAACCTTCACCTTCTGGGCTCAGGCAGTACTCCTACCTCAGCCTCCTGGGTAGCTGAGACTGCATGTGTGTGCCACCACACACCTGTATTTTTAGTGGAGATGGGGTTTTGCCACCTTGTCCAGGCTGATCTCAAACTCCTGGGCTCAAATGATGGGCCTGCCTCGGCCTCCCAAAGTGCCGAGATTACAGGTGTGAGCCACTGTGCCAGGCTGGTTATTTCTGAGAAAGAGACCATTCTTATTTGTAGAATAGAAGGCTGAGGCACAGAGAGGCTAGTAAGTGGCAGGGCTGGGTCCAAGACCCCAGCCCTGTGGTTCTAGAGCTTATGCCCCCAACCACTGTGCGATATTGCCACTGTAGAGCCCAGTGTGCTCTTGTTTCCATCTCTCGTGCCCTCCCAGGCTAGAGGTTACTCCTTCCTGTGATTTCCTTCTTTCTCGTAGTTGTGCCATTTCCTGGTGTTTTGGGTAGCTTGCATGCTGGCTTGGGGAGCTGGTCCTCTGTCTTAGGGAGCAGTGCTGCCATCCTTCTCCTTCTGTCATAGAGTCTTTCTTCCCAGGACCTCACACCGGGCAGCGTGGAGGAAGCTGAGGAGGCTGAGCCAGATGAAGAGTTTAAAGATGCAATTGAGGTGGGTGGCCCCTCCCCAGCATCCTCTACTGAGCAGGCCAGAAATTGGGTGGTCCTGGAGCTGTTTTTTATTTTATTTTTAATGTCCACATGAGAAGCTAAAACTTGCTGTGAGCTAGAACTCACTGTTTGAAAGGGTGCCACTGAACCCTTCCCTGGGGGCTCCTGTTTCTGGTTGAGCCAGCTGTCCTGTGTTCCCAGGGCAAGAGTGGCTCTGGAAGTCTCTGGGAAATGCCCTGCTGGGGGAGCTGGATGATTTCTAGCCTTTGCTGGAGACTGTGGGTTTGGTGCCTTTGATGTTGGAAAGGCAGTCTTTGAGAAGGCTACTGCCCTGGGTCTCTGCTCTTCTGTAGAATGAGTTCCATAAGATGTCCCTTTGCAGGGTGGGGAGGGGAGGTTGGAGAAAGTAGTTGCATGGCCAAGTGCTAGGTCAGAGGAAGCTAAACAGCTTTCTTGATTTTAGGATGGTGAATCAAACTGGGAGTTTGCAGAAGTGTTTTATTTGGCATGCAAAGTTTCAAAATAATTTTTTTGAGCCAATGTTTAAATATGGGGAGATTTTTGTTAGAACTGCAGGTTTCCAGTTTCTCTGGTAGCCCTGAGTCTGCTGCAGTCGGTATAGCTGAGGAGCTACTGTTCCCTTTAGGCAGGTCATGTGTTGTGGCTGCAGGTGGTCCTCAATACCCCCTGCTGTGTCTTGTCGCTGAGGTCAGGTGGTGGTTGCCGTTTGTCACATTTGCGTCTTTGTTTTTCTTAGAGCAGGATATAATTTCTCTTTATTTATTTCTCTTTGTAAAGTGGGAAATTGAGATATAAGAAATACACCTTGTGGATTTCCACCAGGCCTGTGATTTACCCCAACTCACCTCAATCATATGTCAGCCCAGGCCATGCAGGCATTTGACTTTTTGGTGGCTAAAAGATTGCTCCAAAACTTTGATTCGTGATTGTAGACTGTGAATCTTGGTGGGGGGATATGTAGAGCGGGGCTTTCAGCATTTTTGGCTGTGACCCATGGGTAAGGAATACATTTTGCCTCTTGACCCAGTTCATACTTAGGTCCATAAAGTATGTAAAGCTTAAGGGAAATGAAAGTTTCCTGAAAGTACATTGTAAGGGATATTTTCTTTCCTTTTCTGTTCTATTCAAATAAAGACCCACTAAATTAGTTTCACCCAGTTTGAGAAACTACCCAGCTTTTTCCAAGGCTGTTTGATGCTGGGATCCTCTTGGGGGGTGTCTGTCAACGTCACCATTTGGGAAGTATGCAGAGCTCAGAGCAGCGCTTCCATGCTTCCTTCTGCTTGGGGGCTCCCCCCAGGCAGCTTCTTTCTTCTTGCTATCTTTTTCTCTCTGTTTTCTCTCCTCTTCCCCGCACCTTGGGAGGCAGGAGACCCACTTGGTGGTGCTGGTAAGTGGAAGCCTTGGTGGGTGGGCAGGGGCTGGGCTGAGGAGGGTGGCTGAGTCGGCTGCCGCCACACCTCGTGGGGTCTGCCGTGCTGGGTGCCTGTGCACAGGGGTCCTGCAGCCTTGCAAGAGGTGGGCAGGACTGGAAGGAGCTGTTCCCGCAGGAGGATGATGAGGGTGCCCCATGCCCAGCAGAGGATGAGCTGGCTCTGCAGGACAACGGGTTCCTGAGCAAGAATGAGGTGCTACGCAGCAAGGTGTCTCGGCTCACGGAGCGGCTCCGCAAGCGCTACCCCACCAACAACTTCGGTGCGGCCAGGAGACGGGGCTGGGCTGGTGGGGGAGCGGGGTGGGGTACCCAGCCACAGGGAAAGAGTCTCAGAACTGGGGGTACTGACTTGTGACAAGAGCAGGGGAGTGAAGGTGTATCCATGGGACCCCGGGGCGCTGGCAGATGCCTGGCAGGATTGCTGAGGGAGTGAGTGTGGGTTCCTTCTTGTCCCTCTGTCCTGATTGGATATTCACTTGTGGGAAGACGAGGAACTCAGTTTGAGAAATGCCATCCCAGGACTGCAGAGAGCCGTAATCCTGAGACAGAACCTCAGAAGACAGTGTAGCATGATGGCTAAGTACAGAGTGGAATCTCACTGCCTGCTGTAAATCCCAGCTCAGCCAGGTACCCCTTGAGCAAATGATTTCATACCCCTGTGCCTCAGTTTCCCCTTCTGTAAAAGGGGGATCATTGTTCTTACCTTATAGGATTGTTACAGTTCTTGTGTCAAATGAGACAGCGATGCTTATGAAGGGCTAGCACAGCACCTGGCTGGTTCATGGTGTGTAGTGGGTACGGTTAATGTGGGAGGCCCTGGCCCACCTTGTGGGTTCCTAGGAGCCTGTCTTAGTCTTTATGATCCAGCTGGAAGCAAGTTGAAGCAACTTGTTTCTCTGGACATGATAGAGCCCTGAGTTCACTTCTCCCCAGTCAGTCCTTATTTTACTGAGGGTTGGGGGAAGAGCGGTGAAGGAAGGCAGCTTTGGAGAAGGGCAGACTTGATGGTTAGCACAGCTTGGAAACCTGGCTCAGATCAGCAGTGCTGGGAACTGAGCCACATGCAGTTATGGTGGAAACCTGGAGTAGCTGGTGACCCCGGAGCTGCCATGCTCCTGAGGAAGGGCCCTCCTGCCTGCTGTCAGTAGGGGGGAGTAGGGGAGCAGGAGAGTACTGTGTATTCTGGTGTGAAGTGAGTTCTAGGGTCTGTGCCTTGGAAGAAGCCGTAGGGTTTACCTTGAGGAATTTGACCTGGGGCCCCCAGAGTCCTGCGTTCCTACCCCTGTAGCAGCCAGGCAGTTTTCTAAGGATTAGATGTCCTGGACAGAATCTTTCCTTCTGTGGTGTGAATGTCCCCCAGTCATTCAACATCCCTTTCTTTTTTTTTTTTTGGTCAAGGTCTCACTGTGTTGCCCAGGCTGGAGTGCAGTGGCATGATCACAGCTCACTGTAGCCTCGACTTCCTGGGTTCAAGTGATCCTCCCAGCTCAACCTCCCGAGTTGCTGGCACAGTAGGTGGTACAGGCATGTACCACCATGCCGTCTAATTATTTGATTTTTTTTTTTTTTTTTTTTTTTTTTTTTTTTTTTTTTTTTTTTTTTTTTTTTTTTTTTTTTTTTTTGGTAGAGACAGAGTCTTACTTTGTTCCCCAGGCTGATCTTGAACTCTGGAGTTCAAATGATCCTCATATCTTGGTCTTCCAAAGTGTTAGGATTATAGATGTGAGCCACTACGCCTGGCCCCTTTTATTTATGCTGCTTGCTGACTTCTCTGGGGCATTCTGTATGTTCAGTGATTTGTTTACTCTCCATACTTCCACATGTGTGATCTCATTTCATCCTTACTGTAGGTGTGACAGGAGCAGGCAGTTCTTAAGGGCTCAGAGCAGCCAGATTCCAGCAGTCCCCAGTAACACTACATAAGAAGTATTACTCTGGTCCAGCAAATAATTTCTCTGTTTCTACGACTTCTAAGTGAAGGTACTTAGTTGTTCCCATTTTACAGATGAGTAACCTGAGTTGAAAGAGTGCTTTGCCCAAAGACTTTAGTGGAGTTATGACTCAAATTCAAGTTCTTTGATTCGGCTCCTGTGTTCTTTCTGACTCATCATCCTCCCTTTCCGTTTCCCTTTGCCCCGGTGTGTGAAGTCCCTTGTTTTATGCGTGTCCCGGTTTTGTATTTGATTTTTGGTTTGGATAATCTCTGCCAGCATGGGCAGAGGCCTTTTCAGCTCCCTCAAGGATGGCAAGGGCAGAAAGTGCTTCTTTTCTTAAACCCCTCTTAACTCCTCATTCTTCAAGACCTCTTGCTGCTTTCCCTTATCTGAGATGTTCCCAAGCTCTTTGCTGTGAGGGTAGGTGTAGCAGCTCTGCTCCTGTGGCCTTTGCTCCTGGGTCTGGTTCCTGAGAGCAGGGTGAGGTGAGCTGCTTTGGGGGCTGTCTTACTCCGTTTCAGCTGCAATAACAAAATACTCTAAGCTGGGTGGCTTTTAAATAAATAGAAATCTCTTATAGTTCTGGAGGCCAGAAGTCCAAGGTGAGGGTGTCAGCATGATTGGGTTCTGGTGAGGTCCATTTCCTGTGCCATAGACAGCGCCTTCTCACTATATCCTCACGAGAAGATGGGAGGGCCACGGCAGTTCCCTGGGGCCTCTTTTATAAGGGCACTAGTCCTATTCACGAGGGCTCCACCCTCATGACCCAGTCACCTCCCAGGGGCCCTGCTTTGGGTGTTAGGATTCCACATGTGAATGTTGGGGGGCTCTAGTGGGGGTTGTTCTGTTTCCCCTGGCCAGTAGATGAGGGGGGACATGGGAGAATGAAGGCAGACTGTGCAGGAGTTTCTCTGTGGCCTCTGCGTGGGAGAGGTCTTGGTGGGGAGCCCCCCTTTGTCTTGGAGGCTCCATGACTGTTGCCCTGGCAGGCCCCACTGGGCCTTAGTGCCCCTGCTCTCATGGCCTCCGTGGCATCATCATGTGGTGAGTAAGGATGGATGAGTCCAGGCTGTTGCTAAGAAGGGGCAGAAAGGGTTGGTAGGTGTTGGAAGGGAACGTCACCTGTCTCAGCTGCTGTCAGCTCCCAGAGCCCTCCCTGGCTCTGGCCTGTGTGGTTTCACAGCTGTCTCACCAGACCACCTGGCTGCCCACGGGTACTTGGCCCTGCCATTCCATTCAGTTCAGAGGAGCCCTTGGGCATGGGCCAGTGTCAGTCTTTGAGTAGCTCCGTTTGCCTGTCCCATTCCCCTGCGTCCCTTGCTAAGGAGAGGCTGGGACAGGCTGCCTTCCCCGGATTCGTAGTGTAGGGACAGAATCTTGGAGCAGTCAGTTTCCTGGTTTGGCACCAGCAGCAGACTTGTGCTTCCTTCCCTGGCTGACAGAGCGGGCATTTACCTGAAGCACCTTGGCCCCAGGTTTCCCCTGGCTCTAGCTTGGGTCTTCCTTTCTCTGAACTCAGGGAATCTCCTTTAGCAAGGACTTCAGGTGATTTTGGCTGGACAGAGGAAGGGACCACATGTAGCTGTCAATAAAGCTTTGGGGCCTTTGTGTGAAAATGAGGCCTGGTGCTCTGTACCTGCCCACACAAGTGGTCTGGCTGGGTCACAGTAGGCCTTTGGGCCCCACATCCCAGAAAACTCCTCCTTCCCCATCTTTCCTCTCTCCTTATACCCCCTTGTTGTTTTCTAGCCATTTTCTAATCTGCTGTTGCCCCTCCACTGTTGCCGGGCACTTGGCCATCCTGGCATCTCAGGTGGTTTAGGCAGGATCTCGCCTTGCTCTGTGTCCCCCCCATGCCATTCACTGCTCCCCACAATTGAGCATTCTACCCTTCATGTCTTCTTGGAATGTGCCTAGCTCTGAGCTTCTCTCCTGCAGTCTAAAGGAGACAGAAAGCAGGAGTTTGGGTTTTTAGGAGGCGTTTCTGTCTTTACCCTGTGGTTGGAGTATTTGTAAGGCGTTGCTCCAGAAAGAGTCTTGTGAGGCAGGTTTCATTTGGGGATGCTTGTGATCAGGTCCCTGCCAGCCTAGCTGGCTTTCCAGGAGTGGATTCTGCTGGGTGCTCTTTGATTTCTGCAGGTGGAGCCACTAAGCTCTGGAGGGTTCTGGGGCTGGTAGCTGTGTATGGCTGGAGACGTCAGTTCCCAGGGGCTATCAGTCTTCTTAGTTTGAGTCCTCCTTTCTGGCCCTGAATCTGGACTTGCTCCCTGGCTCACTGTCCAGCCAAGGAGGCTGGGCTGGTGTCCTGAGTGTCCCATTTAGAAGAACCTGGAGCAGGTGAGAATCCCGGGATGGGTGAGGGCTGAGCTGCTGCCTCTGTTTCTCAGGGAACTGTACGGGCTGCTCGGCCACCTTCTCAGTGCTGAAGAAGAGGGTGAGTGTCTGTGAGGGTGCGTTTGTTGGGGACAATGTGCTTGGGACTGTCGGCTGGGGAGGAGTTGAGTCATTGAAGTCTGGCTCGGGTCACATTGGGCCTGGTGGTGGCTTTCTGGAGTGAGCGTGCTCTCTCCTGCTCCCGTATCACCTTCACCAGCCTCCCCAGGGGGTGTTCCATTTGGTCTCTTTCTGGCTTCACTTGGGTGCCCCCCAGTCTCAGTTTCCTTGGGTGGGATCAGCTGGTGGAAAGGAGGGAGGTGCTGAGAACTCCAGATGCCTGAGGGTAGGGGACACACCTGACCTTGGCTCTTGTCTGCAGCGAAGCTGCAGTAATTGTGGAAACAGCTTCTGCTCTCGATGCTGCTCCTTCAAAGTGCCCAAGTCCTCCATGGGGGCCACAGGTGAGTGGTGCAGGTGGTGGGAGGGCTTGGCTGGTGTCCTGCCAAGGGGATGCCACATCGTGGCAAAGGGGTGAGGGTGTCAGAGATCAAGGGAACTTGGGATTGTAGTCAGGCCTGCAGGAACGGTTCTTCCACCCCCTTTAGCAAAATCTGGAAACATTTGGTACATGCTGAAGAATAGACATGATGTACCTGTGAATACCGAAGGGTGATTAACAAAATGAATACCTGTGACCACTTCACTAAAGTTGAAAAACAAGAGCACTGGCAACACCCCTGCGGCTCCCAGTGCTGCTTCTGCCTTCCTGGAGTAAATCACCAGCCACAGTTTTCATCTTTTTCTTATTGCCTTGGCACTTTGAACAAAATTAAAAATTTATTTTTTCCTTTTATAAAAGCTATACATACATATTGTAAATAAAACAAAAAACACAGATAGGCAAAAGGAAGAAAAATATTCCTGATTTCTTCCTGAGAGAACGATTGGATGTGGACCCTGCTGCTCATTAGCTTGCATATAGGATAGAAGCATGTTCCTGAAAAATGTGGCCACATTTCATGTACCGTTTTGTAATATAATATTAAACCAAGTGCTTTTTTCTTCTGATGCAAGTAACACATGCTTACTATCTAGAAAATTTGGAAATTACTATACAGAAGAAGGAAGAGAAAAATAACTCTGTAATCTTACCACCCAGAGAAAACCACTCTTAAAACATTTTGGGAAATTTTAGTGTATTTATTTTTTTTTTTGAGATGGAGTCTTGCTCTGTCGCCCAGGCTGGAGTGCAGTGGTGCGATCTTGGTTCACTGCAACTTCCGCTTCTTGGATTCAAATGATTCTTGTGCTTCAGCCTCCTGAGTAGCTGGGATTACAGGCATGCACCACCATGCCTGGCTAATTTCGTATTTGATATTTTATTTAAAAAAGATTTTTTAAGGTGTTCCGTTGGTGCCACAATAATGTCTAATTCATAGCCCAGGAGCGGACTGCTGTTGGCATCATCACCCCCAGGATCCCCAGTTCCCATGGAAACGAGAGTCTCTGAGGGCAGGCTAGCAAGCTGGGCCGAGAAGGCATGGGCTGGGGGGATCTGTGTGGGGCATTTGGGAGGGTGGTTCTAGTGGTCGTTGCCATGAACCAAAGGGCACAAGGAAATATCTCGCCAAGTTCTTTCTCCTTTTCAGCCCCTGAAGCCCAGAGGGAGACTGTGTTTGTGTGCGCCTCCTGTAACCAGACCTTGAGCAAGTGAGAAGAGAAGCCAGGGTCCAACCAGGCACCCGCCCTTGGGGCCAGCAGTAGGCCCCCCACTCCCCGCCCCGGCCCCCTGTGTTTTGTGCTGGGCAAATGTGGTCTGAATGCTAGGTAGGCTTCCCCTTCCTTCCTTGCTCTCTCCAGCTGGCTTCTGGAGCTGTTCCCCACCCCTGAGAGTGGCTGGCAATGGCTGCTCTCAATCCCTTGGGGAGAAGAACCCCTGGAGTGCCTGGCATGTTTGCCCTGCTCTGCCTGGGACTGAGTAGACTCAGGGCTGGGCAGGCAGTAGCCACTAGAGGGCAGCAGTGAGCTAGGCCAGGTCTGAGTGGGGTCTGATGAACAGGGTTAGTGTGGCCATGCCCGAGAATTCCAGACCTGAGGTTGGGAAAAGAGTTTTTTCTCCTGCAGGGTACTGGGTCAGGCTCTCAGCCTCAGAGAGCCTGCAGAAGCGCTTGGGAGTGCCACACCCCAACTTTGCTGATTGAATGTCCCTTCAGGCACCAGGATCTGATCATTTCCCCATCAGAGGGTGTGGTCAGGGCTGACAAGACTGGGGGTGCTTCTAGAAACAGAGTTGAAGTTCCCAGTTTCCCCCAGAGAAGAATGTGTGTGGGAGGGGTTGGCTGAGTCCTTCAGCGTTAAGTGGAAGAAAGCATGGGGAAGCCCCACCAGCTGGATGGACCACAACCTCCCCTTGAAGATGCCTCGATCCACAGAATCTCAGCCCACACAGTGCCCTAGCGTCCCCAGCTCCGCTGGAGCAGCTGCAGGGCACTTGGTTCACCGCGTCTGCTTCCTCTGCCCAGAGTTTGGGGCAGCCCTCCACTGGCCCAGCGCTCCATCTTCCTTTCCCTGCCCCTTGCCCCATGGAGTGTGAGGTCACGTGAGTGGAGCGGAGGTCCTGAAGTCTTTGAACCCCCAGGGACCTGGGAAATGTAGGATCTCGCTGGGCTGGGACCTGGATCCCAGGGCTGTTCCCTGGAGGACAGTCTCAGTTATGGGATAAGGCCCCTTGGGGTCTCCATTTTCTTTCCAACAACTTCATGTTCACTGCTGGACTCCTATGGGCTCAGTGTCTCTCCCTTAGCCATGAGCTGGCTCAGGCTTCCCTTCCCTTCCCTGGAGCTGCCCTGCCTTTCTGAAATATTTATTTATTTATTGCATGGTTCCTGGGAACATGTAACACAAGGAATGGGAGGAGGAGGACTGTGGCGTGGGGGTGTCTCTTCTACCTAGGACTCTTCCCTGGAGTCATGGGCTGCCTAGAACCCAGGACCCGTGGGTGGCTGAGAGGTTTCTACACTCGAGGAGCAGGGGTCCAAAGAGGCAGGTTGGGAAGACAAGGGACCCATCCTAGGCCTGCTTTCTTGCCAGTCCAAGCAGTTTAGCTGGGGCTCTGCAGTCAGGGGCCTGCCCAAGGCAGTGGAGTTGTCAGAGCCCTGGGGAGCCAGTCAGGCCTTGGTATTGCCTCTGTGTCCTGTTAAGAGATGAGAGTTCAGTACCCTTTACTGAACTTTGCTTTCTTTACACTGGAGAGGAACTAAAAGGATCTCTGTGTCTATGGAGAATTGTCATTAAAAGGGCCTCAAGCTTCTTACGTTTTTTGTCCTGTCTTTGTTTTATCATTTTCCCTAAGGCTGGAAGACCAGATCTCCCTGGCACCGCTGGAGTTTGCAGGCCTGGGCAAGGCCTGCAGGACTGGGCTGAGGGGCGGGCCTTTGGGGCACCCTGGTGGCAGGGACGTGGGGGCTGCATCCTGGTCTGGGTGTGAGCTGGGGGCCGAGAGGAGGAAAGCTGTGCCTTGCACGCAGGAGGGGCTCAGCATATGCCTGTCGGATTGACTTGAGGCCCGGTCTTGTGACCAAATTGTGAGGGCCAGCGCTGGGGGTTGGTGTTGGACTAGAACCTGGTAAACTTAAACAATGCAGGCTTTAGAATGGAAAGATTTTAACTAATCCCCCCGAGAAAGCCAGAAGGGGTCAGCCTTCAGGGAGGCCAAGAGTGGCAGGAAAGTGGATTGGCTGTGAGATGCAAAGTCATGCCATGCCCTGAGCTGGGGCAGGTGGGCAGTGGCTGGGTGCTGGGCACTGGTAAGGGCTTTGTGTGCAGTACTCTCACTGCTCGCAACAACTCTGAGGTAGGCACTGTTTCCCCAAAGTAGAAGCAGAGTCCTGCAGGAGTAGAGGGCGGCACCTGCTGTGGGCCAGCTCCATGCTTGGCCCCCTTTACCGTCTGTTGAAGCGGTGGTGGGGCCCATCGGTGTAGGGCGCTGCCTGCAGGCTCGCCACGCTTTCCTCCTTTGTAAAGTGCACCTGCTGGTGATGCCTCGCTCGTGCGGGTGCTGTGAGGGAGAAATGAGAGTCTACAGGAGGCATGGGGCATGGTGCCTGGCATACAGGACATGCTGGCTCCTGACTGTCATCCTGGCCACCTTCAGAGGACAAACAGCTCTGTCCTGGGTGGCTTAGGACATTTTTTTTTAACCAGATAATTTTAGATTATTCTTCAGAGAAGAATATCAGAGAGGCACGAGTGTAGTTTGGAAAAGCAGAGTCAATACATTTTATTTTTGGAAAATGAAAACGCCAAATGGTGGTGAAATCTCAACCATAACAGCAGTAACTTGAAACCTGTGTGTGCAGGCATGGATTACAGAGATGGGAGAAACATGAGTTTCCATCTTTGGGCCAGCAGCCTCAGAGAAGGGGAAGCTAGAGGGCCTTGTGCTCTCGAGGTGCCCCTGAGAATAGGCAGGGTACATAACTTTAAATTGCAGGTGCCATTGGGAAGCAAAGTCAAGGAGGGATTGTGCTTTACAACTGGCTGCGTCCACAGCATGGAGAGGACCTGCATGTGGGTGGCCTGGAAGATAAACTGTCCATGTTTTTTTTTAAAAAAAAAAAAAATTGTTCTCAGGTCCCCGAGGAGGGGATGGGGAACCAGACTCTGCTGTAGCCCTGGCGCTGGCTGGAGCAGGCCTGGGGCTCCAGCTCCCACAGCCTGGTGTGGGCTCAGGGCTTTGCCAACCCTTTTTGTGGTTGGTTGTGTTGGGCAGCCTCCCATAAGCCCTGGCCGACCTTGAACTGGCAGTGGTTCCTGGGATCTTCAGGATTTTCGGCCCTTGTGGCTGAAGCCACCTGAAGTTCTGTCTTTACCCCCTTGTCTCCCTGGAACCTTCGAGGCACCCCCTAAGAGAGGCCCTGGCCCAGCATCCGTCTTACAGCTGTGGCCCTTAAGAAAATCCCTTGATGGAGCACCTGTGCCAGGCACCATGCTGAGTGCATCATGTCGAGACCTTGTGGCAGTCTCCAAAAGTAGGTTCTTTTGTTAGCTCTGTTTAACTGATGAGTAAATGGAGGCATGGGGAGGTTAGGGAGCCTGCCCAAGGTCACATAGCTAGTAAGCGGTGGAGCTGGGATGTGAATCGTGCCACCTGCGCTTGTAGAGGCCTTTAGAGAACCTTGGGAGAAACAGAGCAATCCTGGGTGCTGCCCTCCCCTCTGTCTGTCTGGCCCCCACTGGCTTCAGGAACCAGCCACTGAGCTAACAAGAGGGCCTGCCCACTAAGCACAGCCTCTCCTCTCCTCTCTTCCACCCCCAGCCCTAGTGAAGTGGGCTCAGCCTCAAGAACAGAGGCAGCCTTGTGGCTGGAGCTCCCCCAGCTCCCAGCCACCCCACCTCCAGGCTGCCTGGGTATGTTTCAACACCCCAGAGCAGCACATTCCATTCTCTGGCACAGCTGGGGGCTGGGGATTCCGTATTCCCCTGGCTGCCTGCTTTCTTCACAGCTCCAGCACAGCCTGCTGTCTGGGCTGGGACACAGGGTCCCAGCCACACACATTCCAGCAGCAACCACCCCCCACATTACATTTCCCCAGGAGTGAACTTCAGCCAGGATTACTTGCGACTAAACGGTTGTGGGATGTGAGCTTCCTTTGTGGAGACCTAAGGCTGGATGCTGGCAGGACTGAGAGGGGAGAAGAAGTTGGGGGTGGGCTGTCTTTGGGAGTTAGGAGAAAAGCCACTGGCTCCTCCGCTACTGTCAGGATCCTTGAAGTGGGATTGAAGCAGGGCTCCGAGAAATCTTCCTGTGAGACAGGCTGGCAGAAGCATGGCTGCCGGCACTCCCCGGTCTTGGCTTTGTCCCTGCAGACAGTATAATGATTAAGAGCATGAGGTCAAAATCTAGCACTGCCATGTGCAAGCTGTGTGATCTCCAACAAGTTCCTTAACCTCTCTGAGCCTCGGCCACCATCACTGAAATGTCACTACTTCAAAGGGTTGTTGGGAGGCTTAAATTAGAATGCAAAAGTGGGGTAAGACACAGTGGCTCATGCCTGTAGTCCCAGCACTTTGGGAGGCCAAGGAGGAAGGATTGCTTGTGTCCAGGATTTTGAGAGCAGCTTGGGAGACTGCTGCTCTACATAATGGGAGACTTCAACTCTACAAAAATAAGAAATGAGCTGCGTGTAGTGGCATGCTCCTGTGGTCCCAGCTACTTGGGAGGCTGAGGTGGGAGGATTGCTTGAGCCCAGCAGGTTGAGGCTGCAGTGAGCCATGCTCATAATACTGTGTTTAACTTGGGCAACAGAGTGAGATCCTGTCTCAAAAAAAAAAGCATAGAATATAGAAGTGTTTGTTGGTTTGTTTTTTGAGATGGAGTCTTGCTTTTGTGGCCCATGCTGGAGTGCAGTCGTGCAATCTTGGCTCACTGCAACCTCCGCCTCCCAGGTTCAAGTGATTCTCCTGCCTCAGCCTCCTTAGTAGCTGGGATTGCAGGCGCCTGCCACCATGCACGGGTAATTTTTGTACTTTTAGTAGTTTCACTATGTTGGCCACGCTGGTCTTGAACTCCTGACCTCGTGATTTGCCTACCTCAGTCTCCCAAAGTGCTGGGATTACAGGTGTGAGCCATTGCACCTGGCAAAAGTGTTTTGAGCAGTGCCTGCCACCCGTAATAGCCTTGATACTTATTGATTACTAGTATTAGAGGAATATTTGTAATCTCTTCAATATTGGCTTACACCACCACCTGTATTTTTGAAGCAAAACCACAAATGTTGTTTCTAGCTCTCTTCTGAAAGTAGTGTTCTGGCTTTTAGATAAGATACTCTTGTCTTTTCCCTGCCTTCCTGCCAGTATTGCTCCTTAGTTGATTAATAAATCAATTAGGAATTTTGTTGAGCACCTGCTATGGACGGGCACTGTTAGGTGAAGGCTTTGGTTAATAAAAATACTCATTGCTATTTATTGGATATCTACATGCTGTGCCCACTTAATGCTCAGCAACCCTGTGAAGTAGACATTTTTACTCCATTTTATGGTTGGGCACTATTCCTGATGTCACACAGTCACTAAGTCACAGGATTAGAAGCCAGGACTGGACTGTACCTGCCTCTTCTCACCCCAACCTGGAGTGTTCAGCTGGCTACTCCACAGTCCTTCCCGTCTTCTGTTAGAACTCTGATTTTGTCCCCAGCTGAAAAAGCTTGACTTCCTCTGCTCTCTTGCACCTAGGGGTGGCCATGTGACTTAGTTTTGGCCAGTGAGCTAGAAGTGGAAATCTACAGGGTGGATTGCTGGGGAAATTGCTGTTTCCCTGATCAAAGGGGTCAGAGGCAGCTGACAAGCTGTGCTCCTCGCCCTTCCCCGCCTTGCTGTCTGTAATGTAGTGGAGAAGTTGGAAGGAGGCATCGTCTATAACCACGAGAATGAATGTCACCCCATGGCAGGGCAGGATGCAGGAGCTGGACATAGACTTCCTACCTGTGCACCTCCAGCCCTGTTGTGTGGAGAAGCTGGGGTTTTGGTTCCTGGGGCTTCTGTTCTGTGGGGTTGGGGGTGCATTGTTCACTGCACCCAGGTGCTCTCCGGGCAGCACAGCTGCTGGGTTTCCAGCCAGCGGGTGGGAGCCTTGTGTGACTGAAGGGAATAAAGGGTAGGGCTCAGGCCTGGAAGGACCTCCCTGGTCTTTGAGAAGATTCTTTTTGGTCCCAGAAAAGAGATTCCTGGTGGGTCTGACAGCAGATGTTGGGGGACAGCAGATGTTTTGAGCTGGGCCCTGACCCCTTGTATGGGTAGAGGAGTGGCTTCCTGGGCTTCACGGGATGGGCTAAGGGAGCCCTCCCCTCGCCCCGCTGCCCCACGGCTACCAGCATCTGGCAGAAGTCAGTACAGTACTTCAGCCAGGGCAGGCCCCGTCCTGTGTGTTCCATGGAAAAATCATCCCTGGTCCTGGTTGACCACAGTAAGTGTCCATAAACATTTGGTCAGGGTAGGAGGCTGGGAGACAAGGGGTGGATTCAGGGAGCCAGGTGCGCTGGCAGGGTTTGGGCGTGGGTGGGTGAGGGAGGAACAAGGTGGCCTGTGCAGCCGCTGACCTGCAGTGAGGCCACCTGCCTGCCCAGGGTGATTTATGGGTGTGCTGCCGGACCACCTGCTAGCCAGAACTTAGGGGAGTGTGCACGCATGGTCCACAGCAGAACGCAGCCCCTGGCCCCTCTGGAGTCATTTCCCTGAGGTGACGTGCGCCTCTGAGAGTGAAAGTCGAGGCTTTCCTCAGCTCCAGAACGAGGCTCCTTTGTCTTGGAGGAACAGCAGGACTTGACTGGACTTGGCATCCCAGCTTTACCCCCACTGGTGGGGAGAGCCCTCAGGAGGTGCTCCTAGCCTCGTGCTCTGGGTACATCTGGCATCTGCTGACAGACCCCCCAGGGAGCTCCTTCCTGGCATTGCCCTCTCCACAGGCTGCCCATTAGAGTGGGAGTGGCTTCTCGCCTCCATCTCAAGCTTTCTCCCCCCACCCCAGCCGTCCACCTCAAGGCAGCAGCCTCCATCTGCCCTGAGCCCACTGGGGCACCCCCTCAGCCCCTTGCCCTCTCCCTGTCTCAGTTGTCACCTTATCTAGATAGTAGTTCTCAATTCTGGCTGCACATCACCCCAGGGAACATCTAAAAACATCAACTCCCAGTCGCCCTACAGAGATTCTGATTTAATTGCATTAGAGTAGGGCCCATGTTCTGTAAAGGATCCCTAGATGATTCTAACATTTATGTGTTAAAATGCAGGGATACAGCAGGTCTGCAGTTTCTTTGCTGTTGTTGTGGAGTCAGGGTCTTGCTATGTTGCCTAGGCTGGTCTTAACTCCTGGGCTTAAGGGATCCTCCCACCTCAGCCTCCCAAAGTACTGAGATTACAGGCATGAGCCACTGCACCCCTGGCCATATGCTGCCTTTCTAACCAGCTCCCAGGTGATGCTCATGCTGCTGGACCAGGGACAGGTAAGGAGCAGTGCCTGCGGTGTGTGAGCGCCGGAGGGGAGGAGTGACTCGTCTTTGACCTCAGGCCTTTCAGGGTAGTTCCCTGTGGCCCCGCCTTCTTGGACTCCTCTGATTGGGCCCTGGTTTCATGGGGTAGCTGCTGCGGGACCATGGAATCTTCTGACCGTGGGAGAAAGCTGGGGAGTTTGGCACCTGCATTCCTCCTGAGGGACAAAATAATGGCCATCTCCATCCCTCACTTATTGGTCAGAATGGCAGGGTGACCCTTGCTATGTACTACAAAACACAGGCCTTGCTTTTCTTAGGCATTCCAAGGAGGTCTGTGTGGCTAGGCCATGGGTTCAGACGAGGCCTTCTTTCTGAAGGTCCGTTCTAAACCTCCCTCTCCCCCCACCTCTTGGCAACCAGCTGACAAAGAAGCTACCTGGTCTAAAATGATTGTTTTCCTTGATTTAATGGAAAAGTAAAAAAAAAAAAATTAGAAAAATTAGAAAATTCAACCCTGCATGTATTGGTTGTCTAGTACCTATGTCCTCACAGCAGTAGCAATAACTTATCATCAGGATGAAAGGGAGATGCGGAGCCTGAGGAGTGAACCCTGGGACGTGGGCCTGCGGGTGTCTGGGAAGGGGGTATGCGCCAAGGGTGGGCTGGGCTTGCTCTCCAGCCCAGGGAGAGCTCTCTGCCTTGGGACAGGGACATGGGCAAGCTGGGGAAGGCAGGGGGTGTGGCTGGAGGCATTGAGACCCTAACTTGTTTCCTTTGGGGGCTAGGATGATGCATACAGGGGCAATGGGGAGAACTGTCTCCCCAACAGCTGAGCCTATTATTGAGATTTCCCTCTTCAAGGCGAGGCCCCACCCTGACAGAGGGGAGCTGGAGCTGACATCACCATCTACTCTGAAACCTCTGACACAGGGTGCCCAAAGCCCCTCCACCCTTCCCTCACCCTCTCCTCCCCTGCCTACTTTCTGAGACCCTGGGGTCTTCCCCCAGATGAAGAAGCCCTGCTCCTGAGAGAGGAAGCCAACACCCCAGGGACCTCAGGACCCCCATACGAAAAGGACAGCCTGGGCTCCGTGCCCATCCCTTGGGGCCTGTGCCAGTAACAACACTCATGGAAACACCCTCCGGCAGGGCAGGGTCAGCCTGGAAGTTGGGGCGGGGCCAGAGGGCAAAGCACAGCTGGCAGGGCAGGGAGGAGTGCCCTTCAGTGGGGCTCTGCGGCCCCGTAGAAGAAAGGGTAGTAGAGGGAGCAGGGGTAGGAGAACATGAATTTGACCGCAAACTTCATCTCCTTATTCTTCTTGTCCCAGCGGTAGACGGCCATGAGCAGCAGCTGTCCGTCCACTTTGCGGCCCATGACCAGGAAGCTGCCCGACAGGCCGTCCAGCTGTGGGCAGGGGCAGCCCGCGCCGTTCTTCATGTGCAGCACCAGCCGCTTGGTGTCCTTGCGCTTCAGGGGGCCTGGCTTGAGCAGCTTCTTCTTTTTCTGGGCTCCAATCAACTTCCGGTCCCCATTCTCTATCTTAATCTCCTTGATGCGCATTTTGACCACTGTGGGAAGGAAGGACAGGGGCAGGTTGGGAATGGTCAGATCTGCGTGGGATGCTGGTGGGCCCAGAGTTGGTGTGTTCTGGACCTTCAGCTCAGGGAGCTGGATGCTCTGCGGGCCTTGGAAGGGAGGAGCTTGTACGTGCATATTTTCATATTTAGGAAGCACCTGTCGTGCTGTACTCTCACGGACAGTATCACGTTTCATCCTCAAGGTACAGGAGAGGGGAAATGAGGGCTAGAGAGCTTGTGGCCTACCTGAATTGACAGCCCAGGCTCTTCCAAGACACCAAATGCAGGGTGGAGAGCTCTTGATGGAGCAGGTGTGGGCTCCCCAGGGTGGGGACAGGGAGTGGATGGGAGTGGGACTCACTCCTTGGAAAGGGGTCCTTTTGATGGAGGGAGACTGGACTTCCTGATCGCTGGGGATGATTCCCATTGGATTTCTGGCTGTGTGTGAGTGTATGGTGTGGGGTATATGTGGGGTGTGTATATGTGTAGTGTGTGTGGTGGGAGCGGTGGTGGGCTGGGAGATATTTAACAGCTGGCTCTGTGGACGAGGGGGCCCTGCTTTGCATTTGTGGACATCTGTGGGGTAAATCCTCCCACCATGACTGACCACATGACTGGGCGTGGAGCTGGGGATACACACAGTTCAGCTCCGGCTGGTGTGAACACACCACTGACAGTAATGTTTATGTGTGTGTGAGAGAGGTTGTACGGTGGTCAGGAGTGTGTGTGGTGTGGTTCTGTGGATGAGAGTGTTTGTGGTATGTATAGGAGTGGGGCAGGGGTGAGGGAGGTGGATGAAGACAGGGTCTGCGGCCAGAGAGCCACGTGCAGGTCACTGTAGATGTAAAGAGCCTAAGGAGTCCTGGGCCTCAGGGTGGGGCGGGGCGTCCCTCGGGCTGGTCTCTCCCTTCTTCAGGCATCTGGGCCCCCATCTCTGAGGAACCAGGGAGAAGCCAGAGAATAATTCTGCCCAGTATGGGCAGGAAATTGTCATAAAATCTTGTTCCTTCTCTTTAAGTCTTCTTCTCTCTCTCTCTCTCTCTCTCTCTCACACACACACACACACGCCCCTTGCAATAGCAGTATTATCTTTCCAAACAGGCTACCAACATAAAAGACTCCTCTGAAGAAAGGACTTCATTACTGTCTCCTTTTTTCTTTTTTATAGACAGGGAGGCTAAGACACAAAACAGGGAACTGACTTGGCAAAGACCACACTGGACTGCGGGGCCCATGTGTGAGCCAGGTCCTGACTGGACTTGGATGGGAAGGCTCTGGGATGAAGTTTCGGGAACAGGCGACCACAGCTCCTCTGGCAGGAGGTGTGCTGAGTCCCAGGTGGAGGTACCAGGGACAGGCTGCTCCACTTCCATCCTGGAGCCATCACTCCCCACCTGTCTCCCTCCATCTCTGCGCTAAGCCTGCATCATCCACAGAGATGATCCAGCCATGGAGGCCCCTCTGAAGATGACACCAAGGGAGGGCTGCGGGAGCCCTGGCCGGGGTGGTTTCTGAGGCCCAGGGCCCATGGCCTTGAGGGACTTCTGAAGGTCCTGAGACGATGCAGAAAGAGGGGCATTTCTCTTGGAAGAGGGTTTATGGTTATTATTGGATTCTAAACAGGACCCATTCACTGTGACAGATGTGGGCACGTATGTTCCCGTATGTGTAGAAAGAGGGGTTGGGAGTGGTGCAGGGGCAGTGGCCGCTTGGGCCCCACACTCACCGAAGTCACTGGAGCACATCTGCTCCATGAGGCCGTCGGCACTGTGCTCCATCTCACACTGGGCACAGATCTTGGTCACTGAAAAGAGAAAGTTGGTGAGGAGACTGGAGTTCCAGAGCTACTCAGGGTGCAGGCTTCCTCACTGTCCAGCCACTTCCCCCTGCCAAGCCCCTACTTCCTTATCAAGAAATGGGATGATGGCAGTCATATCACTACCTGCTCACAGAGTGACTGACCATCATGAGATAAGCTGTGCAGGGACCAAACTGCCAGGTGGGCACAGTGACTGCCCCATGACCCTGGTGGCTGCAGCCACGGTGTGCAATGTCTTAAATTTTATCTCCTCTCATCCTCAGCCTAAGAAGTAGGGATTCTTATTCATATATATATATATATATTTTGGACATGGAGTCTCACTCTGTCACCCAGGCCGGTGTGCAGTGGCTCTCCAATCTTGGCTCACTGCAACCTCTGCCTCCCCAGTTCAAGTGATTCTTCTGCCTCAGCCACCCCAGTGGCTGAGATTACAGGCATATGCCACCACACCCAGCTAATTTTTGTATTTTTAGTAGAGACAGGGTTTCACCAAGTTAGCCAGGCTAGTCTAGAACTCCTGACTTAAAGTGATTCACCCACCTTGGCCTCCCAAAGTGCTGTGGTTACAGGCGTTGGCCACTGCACCTGGCCCTTATTCCTGTTTTGGAGGAAAGGGAACTGAGGCCCAGAGGGGTTACTGAAGTCTGGCAGCAGACAGGGAGGAAGGGGGAGAGGGCATGGAGCCAGCCTGGAAGAGCTGTGTGGACTAGCACAGCAAAGGGGAGGCTGAGGCCAGGGAGAAATTAGGGTTCAGGGACCTGAGGGTGTGGGTGGGAGGAGGGATTTAGGATCTCATAGGTTTTATGAACCTGGGATGGCTTTCTATTTTATGGATGGGGAAACTGAGGCTCAGTGAAGTCAAGCGGCTTGCCTAAGGGTTTTTTTTTTTTTTTTTTTAGCAGAGCCTAATCTGCTTTCCTTTTGCACTGAGCTTTATCCAAATGACTTCCAGCCAGGGGAACTGGGGAAGAGGGTGGAGAGCTTAGGGTTCCAGGTACAGAAAACGGGAAGGCAGACCATAGCGCAGGAACATTCTTAGCTCCTAGTCTTTCCCCACATTCCTTCCCTCACCTGTCCTCTCTTCTCAAGGTCCCAACATGGGGTGGGGGTGATGCTTGCTTTGGTTCCTGGGGATCCAGGTGAAAGGCACTGTTTAACGACCCCAGGCATTCTTGGGGTGAAAAGGGTCATAAGGCATTTATCAGGACGTCCCAGGTTGGGGGCACGGCACTGGGGGATTCTCAGCAGTTTGGTTGGGTGGGCACTTCGAGGGGTGCCAGCGGTATTCAGGGAGAGAGCCAGAGGGAAGGTCCTGACCGCAGGGAGGCACTACACTGCCACTCCCTGGGGAGGTGGGAAGAGAGAGAGAGAGAGAGAGAGAGAGAGAGAGAGAGAGAGAGAGAGGAGTGTGTGTGTGTGTGTGTGTGTGTGTGTGTGTATGTGTGTGTGTGTGGTGGGGCGGGGAGCTGCACCTCTTGTGGGGTTCGCAGAGCTGTGCTAACCGGCTAGGGGACCGGAGGGCCGTCGGAGCGCGCGGGGACGGCGGCGGCGGCGCTACCTGGAGGCGCGGTGGCGGGCAGGTGCCCGAACTGCACGGCGATGCAGAGGTCGTTGTCCAGGGGGAACTTGTGGCAGTGCAGCATCTCCGGCCAGGGGAAGCCATAGGCCTCCATGAGCGGCGCGCAGCCGGCGCGCACCGCCTCGCACAGCGAGCGGCATGGGTAGATGGGCCGGTCGAGGCAGACGGGCGCGAAGAGCGAGCACAGGAACACCTGCGTGTCAGAGTGGCAGCGCTTGGCCAGCAGCGGCAGCCAGCTGCTCGCCTGCTGCTTCACTTCGGCCAGGCTCTCGTGCTCCAGCAGGTTGGGCAGCCGCATGCGCTTGTAGCCCACCGTGTGGCAGAGCGGCAGGTCGGCGGGGATGTCGAGGCACTGCGGCGGCTTGGAGTAGGAGCGGCCGTGCAGCGGCTCGGCCTGCCAGCCGTAGTAGTCGTACTCCTCGCCGCGCGCCGGAGCCCAGCGCAGCGCCCCCAGCAGCAGAGCCAGCGCGGCGGTTCGCGCGCCCCCAGCCGCTGCCCGCATGGCTGCGCCCTCTCCAGGCGCGGGCCGCACAACCCCCCGACGCTTGGTGCGCTGCGGCCCAGGTGCCCAGGCGTGCGCCCCCGGCTCTGACGCTCTCCAGCAGCTGCCGCGGAGGTCGCCCAGGTGGGTGGCAGCCTGCGCTCGGCTCCGGGCGCCCGGACTGATCCTGGCGCCTCCCACCTCGGGGCTCCTGCCCAGGCCTCGCCGCGCGCCCCAGCCAATCTCCGGCCGCCCGGCCCCCGCCCCGAGGCGGGGAGGCAGGGAGAGGGCCCTCGGCCCCTCCCGCCACATGCCCGCGCGTCCCTCCCGGGTCTTGCGCCCCTCTCCCGGCTAGGCGCCCCTGCCGCGGCTCTGGCCTCTTCTAGCGCTTCTCCCTGGGGCTCCCTGCCTCCCTGGGCATTTTCCTCACCCCTCACCTACTCCATCCTTCCTTCTTATCTCTCCCCACCACAGCCTCTCCTGTGCCTTTTCTCACTTCACTTGCTTATCTCTCTGCCTCGGCCTTTCTCCCTCCGCTCTGTTTTCTCTTCCCAGACACCTCGGTCCCTCTTCTCCCTGGTGGGAGGCTCCTGCCGCCCCACACCCTCCTGGATCTTCTGGTCCTCCGGGCAGGCCTTCATTGAGCATAGTGCCAGGCCCCGTGCTCGCTGGTGGGGAATCAAAGATGGGTGTGACCCAGAACCCACCTCCAGGTCCAGGATAGTCTAGTGGGGCTGACGGTAACCATAGGTTCTATTTAGTGAGATCTAACTACCTGCCAGGGACGGTGCAAGGTACTTTCCAAGCTTATCAGCTATTACTAATGAAAGCCAATACTCAGTGGGTGCTAATTGTCTGCCCAGTCTGATCTAAGCACATTGCATGAACTCCCTCAGCTAATTTTCACAATAATGCTAGATGCTGGGTAGGTACTATTACTGTCCCCACCTTACAGATAAAGATCCTGTGGCACAGAGGTTAAGCATGGATTAGAGCCGGCATTTGTACCCAGATAGTCTGGTTCTAGAGTCAGAGCCCAGAAACAGCCAGGAGGCCTGGATTCTGAGTCTGTAGGCCTAGTGACCAAGGGGATGGGGAGTTCAGAGAGGTGGAGTAACTGGCCGTTAGCCACACAGCTCATATGTGAAGGAGATAGGATTTGAATCCAGATGTTGGGCTCCAAAGGCCAGGGCTTAACCACTCTGCCATAAGATAACTTCCAACCCATGGCAGGGAATTTGGTGAGGGGAAAAGGAATTGACGGTGTCTCTGAGTGGGGCACCCAGGCAAGCATCAGTGGGGAGGGGACCTTCAGGAGCCCCATGCTTGGTGCCTTTCTCTCCTGTCTGAGTCCTGCCTTTCACTGGCATTCCCTTGCGAGGAATTTGGACTGGAGGCTTGAAGGGAGGGGAATTCCTTCCTGAGAGCCTAGCCTGACACCTGACCTCCCAGCGTTTGGTGAGGAGGGTACCCTGGGGAGGTGTCCCCTAGAAGGGCTTGGGGAGATGGGGGCTGCCTCTGCTGGGAGGCAGGAGTACTGGGGCACTTTCCCCCTCTACTCCTCTCCTTAGTCTCACTGACAGATATTTCCAGGGCTCCTGTCTTCCTCTGGGTGTCCTTGCAGTGGTAGTGGAGAAGGGTGAGGGGCCACTCATTAATATTCATGGAAGACCCATGGAGTGCATACTCTCTGCAAGGCATGGGATAGGGTATGGATGGGGACACAGAGGTGCAAAAGACATGGATGACTCTCCTCCGTCTGATCTAGTTGTAAGAAAAAGACACAAGGCAGGCAGAGGAAGCCAGATAAGCCTCAGCCACTGAGCCCCAAGGGTAGGATGGGCTGTGTTTGATGTCCAGGATGATCTAGTGGGGTCCAGGTGGAGTAAGCTTTGGCCTTCCCTTCCCCTCTGCCTCTCCCAGCTCCCAGTATGGAGAGGTTGTGCAGATGGCCACTCAGAAGGTGGAGGACAGGTCTCTGCAGGGCCAGGCAGTGCAGAGTAGCAATGTGCGAGAGCCTGGGCTCTGGATATGATGGAGACAGCTTCAGATCCTGGCCACATACTAGCTGTATGACCTTGGCAAGTACTTAACCTGATTTCCTTCTGTGTAAAATGGAATTTCTTCAGCAGTTATTGTGAGGAGCAAATAAGGTGAATGGAAGGAAAGCCCCCTGCACAGTGCCAACACACATAATGAACACCTAGGAATGCCAGATCCCCAAGGGATGTGTGACTTTGGGGTAAAAATGTGGTGTGTGGGCTAAGTACACTGACTCTCACCTGTAAATCCCAGCACTTTGGGAGGCTGAGGTGAGAGGATCGCTTGAGCCCAGGAGTTTGAGACCAGCATGGGCAAGATCCCATGTCTATAAAAAATAGAAAAGTTAGCTGGGTATGGTGCATGCACCTGTAATCCCAGCTACTTGGGAGGCTGAGGTGAGAGAATCCCTTTAGTTCAGGAGTTCGAGGTTACAGTGAGCTGTGATTGCACCACTGCATTCCACCTGGGCAACAGAGCAAGACCTTGTCCCTTAAAAAAAGAAAGTGCTGTGTGTTCCAAAAGCCCTTGGATGCCTTGGCTCTGGCTCTGGTTTGGAGCTCTGAACAGCAGTTCTGCCCCCTGCACCCTGACTCTCCCACCCCTCCAGGCTTGGCAGGCTCCTGCCCTCCAGGGAAGGTGTGGCCTTAGGCACTGGCAGGGGTGTTGGAGCCCCCAGGTGGTTGTGCAAGGTGCTGGCTCCTTGGGCAGCTGATCTGCTGTGCTGTTCTTGGCGTCCCAGTGCCTGGCCTGGACAGAGCAGGGCTTTGTTCCTACTGTTGCTTATGTAAGAACCGCACATGGCCGGGGAGCTGTGAGTCCTCACCTGACAGCTCCAAGGGCTGTAGCAGGCAGAGGGGCCAGGTTGAAAGCTTCCTGGGAGAGGAGCATAGACGGTCTTTACCTGGCAACCCTGTTGTGGGGACCCCTAAGGGCCCCTGACATGGGACAGGGTGAATGCGAGGAGGGAAACTTGACGGGCCAAGCCGAGGTGAGGGCTGTGCCACGGGGCTGTTGTCGGGGGAGCTGTCTCTCGGTGGCCCTTTGCCCTGGCTCTGCAGCCTGGGCAGGAGAAGGCTGCTCTCTGAGGCAGTGCTCTTTCTTGCTGAGGCTGAACCAGGGCCTAAGCAGTGGGTGGAACACCTGGGCACTGTGATGGGCACCTGTCCATCTCAGAGCATCCACAGCCTGTCCAGACCTTCCCCCCAGCTGATAGAGGGGACCATTTGTGCCAAAAAATGTGTATTCATGTTTTGTTGTGAGCAAAGTTCTATATAAATACTTAGATCAAACTTGCTAATGATGTTATACATTTTCTACTCTTTTATTGTCTATTTCAATGGTTCTCAAAGTGTGGTCAGCATTCCCCAGGGGGACCCCAAGACGCTTTCCAAAGGGGTATACAAGGTCAAAATTGTACATAATTCAAATGCCCATTCAAAGAACAAGATAGGCCAATGGATTTTAAGGTAATTGGGTAAGAGAAGCTAATTGATATGGTTTCAGATTCTGAATTACATTTAAGAAACTATAGATGTCAGGCCAGGTGAGGCGGCTCCTGCCTGTAATCCCAGCACTTTGGGAGACCCAGGTGGACAGATCACTTGAGCCCAGGAGTTTGAGACCAGCCTGGGCAACAGGGTGAGACCCTGTTTCTACTAAAAATACAAAAAAATAGCCAGGCATGGTGGCGTGCGCCTGTGGTCCCAGCTACTCAGGAGGCTGAGGTGGGAGGATTAACGCTTGAGTGAGGATTGGGGAGTGGGTTTTGTTGTGGGGGGGGCAGTGGAGGTTGCACTGAGCCAAGATTGCGCCACTACACTCCAGTCTGGGTGACAGAGCGAGACCCTGTCTCAAGAAAAAAAAAACAAACAAAAGAAAAGAAAAGGAAATTACACATGTCAATCTTTGGGGTAGTATCAAAGAAGCATATCCGCAATGAACTGAAAAGGCCATCAAAATACTCCTCCCTTTTCCAACTACATTTATGTGTGAAACCAAATTTTCTTCATATACTTCAACCAAAACAACATATGGCAACAGATTGAATGCAGAAGCAGATATGAGAATCCGCTGTCTTCTGTTAAGCCAGACATTACAGAGATTTGCAAAAATGTAGAACAATGTCACTCTTCTCATTAAAATGAATTTTTGTTTTGAAAAATATAATTATTTTTTGGCTGGGCGCAGTGGCTCAAGCCTGTAATCCCAGCACTTTGGGAGGCCGAGGCGGGTGGATCACGAGGTCAAGAGATCGAGACCATCCTGGTCAACATGGTGAAACCCCGTCTCTA
>NW_016107614.1:999096-1017522 GCF_001604975.1 Cebus imitator | reverse complement strand
AAAAAAAAAAAAAAAAAAGAAAAATATAATTATTTTTTACAAAAATTATGTTACCATATTAACATTTATTCTTTTAAATGCATTAATGCATTTAACTTTTTCTCATTTTTAGTCCAAATATGGTGAATAATGATAGGTATAAACCCATGTAAACAAAATCTCTTTGGGATTCTCAATTTTTTTTTTTTGAGAAGGAGTCTCGCTGGAGTGCAGTGGTGCAATCTCGGCTGCCTACAACCTCTGCTTCCCAGGTTCAAGCCATTCTCCTGCTTCAGACTCCCAAGTAACTGG
This sequence comes from Cebus imitator, assembly GCF_001604975.1. Classification (NCBI taxonomy): domain Eukaryota; kingdom Metazoa; phylum Chordata; class Mammalia; order Primates; family Cebidae; genus Cebus; species Cebus imitator. The sequence continues at coordinate 1,017,231 of NW_016107614.1, read as the reverse complement.
GATTACAGGTGTGCAGCAACACACCTGGCTAAGTTTTAGTAGAGACGGGGTTTCACCATGTTGGTTGGCCAGGCTGGTCTCAAACTCCAGACCTCAGGTGATTTACCTGCTTCAGCCTCCCAAACTGCTGGGATTACAGGTGTGAGCCACCTCGCCCAGCCTGGGTTCTCCATATTTAAGAGTACACAGAAGTTCTGAGACCAAAATGTTTAAGAACTGCTGAGCTACTTAATCTGCCCATTTCTGATAGAGGTATATGAAATCTACTGTGCATATGGGTTTGGCAATTTTTCCTTTTTTTGAAATCAGTTTTTTGCTTTCCATACCTTGATGCTGTGTTGTCAGGTGTATAAAGCTTTGTGATTTTTATAGCTTCCAGTTGAGTTGTAACTTCTATCTGTATGAAATATCCTTTTTTTATTCCTTTTAATGCCTTAGGCCTTAGGAATAATGGTTTCATGAACCAACACTTAACCAGAACCTGCTATGGGGCAGGTATAGACGTGAAAGAGACTTGGTCCTTGTCTGTGTGGAGTACACAGGCACATGAAGGCAGTGTACGCAGTGCAGCAGGAAGAGTCTGGGCTTCAGAGTCAGACTGACCTGTGCTGAGTTCTGAGTACTTCCTAGTGGTGTGTCCTTGAGTCTGTGTGTGTTGGACCTTGAACCTCAGTTTATCTATAAAACAGGGTTAATAGCATCTATGTACTGGTAGTGCTGGTCGGTGAAGGCTTCCTGAGATAATGAGTGACAGCGGCACCCTGCAGAGTGTCCTGTGTAGTCGCTCTGTGATCAGTGCTGCAGCACAGCCAGGAGATCTGCGCCATTTATGTCTCCCGACAAGGCCTGCAGAAGAGGCAGTTTGGGGCAGTGGGGAGCACACCAAGCTGGGATTCGAGAGATCTGAGTTACACTTGTTTAATTCCCTAGCAAAAGTATTTTAATTGCTTTTTAATTTATTGAGACCCTGAGTCTCAGTTCCTCATCTGTGCAGTGGCAGGGACCACATTGCCCTGCATTCTCCGTGAGGTTGTCTTGAGGATCCAGTGTGGTAATGGAATGGGTTTGGGATGATGATGGAGGTGGGGCCGAGGAATGGAAGGATGCCCCAGGTTCGCTGTCGCCTCCCCTGTCCCGGGCTATGAGGAGGCCTTGCCAACACAGGCTTGCTGCGCCGCCCGCCCCCCCTCTCCCCCGCTAACACTGAGGGCTGGGGTGACTGAAGTGATAAGACGGGTCTTGTCATTATTTCAGGTTCCTGGAACTGTCTGCCTTTTACAATCCCAGTGCTCCTCTGCCAGGGTGAGGTCTTTATAGCAGCTGCCATTGAGTGCCCATTACAAAGCCAGGGTGAGTGGTCTAATTAATGAAACTATCAGTGCTGGCAGGGGCCTACTGTCCCCAGGCATCACCCTCCTGGTCCCCCACCATTTTCTATAAAAAGAAACTAAACATTGGCCTTCCTGAGCCCGCAGTCCAGAGCTCTTCCTACCACACCTCCCGTTGTTTTACTTTCCAGCATTTTAGCTTTGTTAATTGTAAAGTCAACATCTGTCCCAGAGGCCCGCAGCTGTGCAGGGCCTCTCTGCTGAGCAGCCCGTGCTCTGGTTGGCAGTTCAGGCAGGCCTGCTCGGCATCGCTGGGTAGGCTGGTCACAGAGGGGCTTAAGCGAGACACTGGCCACTGAATCGAGTGACCAGGGAGGCCAGCCTCAGTCCTCCCTTCCATGAGCCTAGCTACTGACGTCCTGGATTTCACATGGCTTGAAGAACGAGAGCAGAGGCGAGGCTTCTCTTGGGCCTGGGGCTGAGTCCAGCTCAAAGTGTGCCTGTCTGAACCATGAAGGCAGGTGGGATGGGGTGAGCACTGCTGGCAGTCTCTAGTTGGGGCTGTGGATGGAGAGAAGGCTGAATACTGCTCTCCTCTTCTCCCTGGGTTCCCAGCACACCTGGAGTCCCTGGGCTGTGGCCAGTTGGCAGCACTGGCTAGAAGCACATTGGAGAGGCCGTCCAATGTTTTGGTTAAAAGCGTGAACACTGGAGCCAGACTGGGTTCTGACTTCAGCAATGCCACTTGACCTTGGGCAAGTTATTTAACCTCTCTGTGCCCCAGTTTCCTCATCTGTAAAATGGGGATATTAACAATAATTTCTTATAGAATTATTGAGGTTAGAGTTAATTTTAAAAATTGCTTAGGACAGTGCATAGTAAGCACTATATAATTGTTAGTTGATATTACTGAATATTGAATATGGCATGACAGTGGTCTTTAGAGACCATCGCCAAATCCTGTAGCTCTTCACTCCCAATTTCCCTGCTATCCACCCGCCTGTGCTCTCCGTCCCCTTGCTCTCAGCACATCCTCCCTGCTTCCTCTGCAGTCTCACTTGTCCACTCTGCAGGAGCCAACAAGATCATTTCGCACTGTAAGCCTGATGGTCTCACCCTTTAGCTCAAGACCCTCAATAACTCTGTTCTTAGGGTCAAGTTCTTACCCAGGCTCTAGGTAAAGCTCTTACCCAAGTCCAGGTCCCCTGCTGGGCACTGTCTGGAAGTCTGAAGCTCCCTTTGCATATAATGACACTGGTCATTATGTTACTGTGTTTATTTTCTCAACTTCTGGCTTCTTACTGGACTGAGAGCTCCACAAGGGCATGCCCTCGTCTTGTTCATCTCCGTTTTTGTGACTCCCAGACCCCTGTCAATCACATAATGGGTGCTCCATAAATGTTTGGTGAATGAATGACTGAACAGATGGATGAATGCTCAGTGGGAGGAAGTAATAGCAGGAAGGAGTCTTTGGAGCCAGATGGGCTCAGGTTGGAGCCCAGAACCTTTATCAGGCTCTGTTGGAATTCTTGGGAGGCTCAGGGAAGATCGGGAAGATTCTAATGGGGAGCTGGTGAGGATGGAGTGGAGTACACGGAGGGATATGTCAGTTACAGTGCTTGCTGTGGGCCGGGAAGTGATGGACAAGCTCCTTAAGTGCGGTTGGCCTCCCTTTCTCCTTCCTTCCTTGAATACTTGTTTAGGGCCTCCTAGGTGCCTGGTATTATGTTCCCTGCTCTCCCACACACTATCTCATTTTGTCATCCAGATAGCACTGTGAGGGAGGCAGTATTATCCCCATGTTATATGAGAAAATTGAGGTTCAGAGAGGGTCAGCAACTTGCCCAGAGTCACACAGCCAAGAAGCAGCAGAGTCAGGACTTGAACCCAGGACTTCCTCCTGTGGATGTGAGAAGTGACTGAGGGTAATGCCACTCTGTTGAACACCGACTCAAACTGGCTTGCAGGGGAAGGTGGCCCTGGGGAGAAGACCCTACCTCGAGAATCAAGTCACTGAGGCTACAGCAGGTTTGACCCAGTTGGCTGGGTTGCTGCCCTCAGGGAGCTCGAAGTCTAGAGGTAGAGGGGGAGACAGCTGATACACAAATACACAAATAGCTTATAACTGCAACTGGGGTGGCTTCCTGGGAGGCGGGTGGAGAGACGCCCCGGGGCCTCCTCTTTGTGGAAGCCGGAAAAAGCACCGGTTGTAAAGCTTATTAGGCTTTGCCTCTACCACTTCCGGGGGGTGGGAACTTGGGCACATGAATCCCTGTGCCTCAGTTTCCTCATCTGCAAAACAGGGACAGGAAGAGCTTCTTTGTAGATTTCTTGGGAAAATTAAATTAAAGGTACTTGAAAGTGCTTAAAACTGCTAGTGTTAAGTATTCGAAGGGTTTTGCACAATCACGGGAGGTGCACGGCATGGCCCCCACTCTCTCAGCCCTGGCTGTGGCCACGTGGGGCCCTTGGGACCCCAGATTTATAAAATGTTGCCGCTGAAAGCTCTCCTGTCCTCTCCTGACCACCCAGGGGCTGTGAAGGCGGTACTAAAGGTTCATAAATGATTCTCCATGTCTCCCCAAATCAACACAGAAGAGTTCATTTGCTGTAAACAAAACAGCAGATTTCTTTGCTTTTGGCTGGAATTACAGCTCTCAGGATGGAACTCCTCTCATGCTGAACAGAAGTCGGCTGGCAGTCCCTGCATCTCTGATTAATATAAAAAACAGAGGCTGGGAGGGGGAAGTGACTGCCGGCTGGGGACAATAGGTCAGAGAGACCTCAGGCTACTTTGTCCTGGGGGCCAGCGGAGGAAGTGAGGAACCCCAGGGAGGACCGTGGGGACAGGATCGTGGAGGGGAAACCCAGGGCAGAAGTGTTGGGGGTGGGGGCAGGAGTGTCGGGGAATCCTGGGGAACAATGGCCTCATTAAGGAGAGGGTGAGGGTGTGGAGAAGTGGCAAGGCCACAGCTAGTGAGGGTGAGGAAGTGGACTGAGCCTCTTCCCCCCAATTCTGGCCAATGGAGCAATTGTCCTCTGCTGGGAGGGAGCTGGGCCTGGGCCTAGGAACGGCTGGATGCCTGCCCTTAGGGCCACTGAGGTGGTCCTGGCCTCCTTGCCTGGCCCCAGAATGGCTCCTCTGTGCTGACTGCTGATCCTTCGGGCCGCAGTGGGGGTTACCCCATCCTGCTTCTTCCAGCTGGCAGTTTGGGGTGTGGATGCCCACCCAAGGCACTCTGAAGAGGGGCCCCCACTTCCCTTCTGCCCACTTCTGGGAAACCTGAGCCCTGTTTATTTAGGCTTGTCTCTGAGACCTGGGCTCAACCCACCTCCTGGAGCTCTCCTATTTTCAGCTCCACACTGCTGCCCTGTGGCCGGGTTGCTTGGCTTCTTGGGTCTCAGCTGTAAAGTGAGAGAGTTGGGCTATTAATAGCAGTGCCTCTCCCCTGGTGGATAGCCCATCCTGCCTGCGGTGGGGCATGGGCTCAGTCCTCAGGACCCCTGGGGCTGGCACTCAGGGGAAGGGCCAGGGCTGCCAAATTCCTGCTGGGTTCCGCACAGCCCTGCAGGATCAAGAACCGCCCTGCCCCAAGTGCCGATAGAGCCCCTGATGAGATGCACTGCTAGACCCATCCTTTTCATCCTTGTTGTTTTTAAGGTTGCGCCATCCTGTTTTCAAACAATGTGGCCTGGGGGAACTCGACAGATAAAACAGATGAAAGGGGCAAGTATGGTTCAGGCTGGGGGGCGCCCAGTGGGAACCCTCCCTAGGCTCTCATCCAGGCCTCTCTGCAGCTGGCTGTGCCCTGTGTGGGTGGTTCTGGGTGTTCTGTTCTGATTGTTGGGGCATCTGCTGAAACTGGCAATGTCCATGCTGTACTGGTTGTTACTCGTTACTCCTGCGTGTGCGGCAGGGTTTTCTCTTTTTGGTTAATTCTAAGAGATAGGATGGGCAGACAGGGCTTGGAGATTAACTTCCTGTGGCTGTGAATTGTCCTTGGTCTCCTGGGCTACCTTGATGGGGTTGGCTGAGACTAGGCGGCTGATATGGGCACACCCCACAGCCAGGAGAGGAGAGGGGTTCCCAAACTTTATATTGCAACACAATCACTATAGAAGCTGATTAAAATATGTATTTAGATTGCGGAGCCACTACACCCATTCCAGCTCAACACCTGTGACTCCCAGGCAGTTTTGAGGCAGCGGGCTGCAGCCCAGGATGGGACGTGCTGGCCTGTGAGGCGCTGTGCCTGCTCCTCATTCTGCCCCTGCTTCCACCTGCCCGGGCTGGCCACAGCCTCCCTCCAGGGCCCTGCTGCTGGGCCTCCTTCAGGCTGAAATGCGAACTCTTTCCTTCTGGAAGCTGCACGCAACCTCGCATCCCCTCCACAGTCCTTTTCCCTGTCCCCGTCTGTGTGGGGTAGGTAGTTGGGTTCACAGCCGCCTTATCTGCTCCAGCGCCCAGCTCAGGGCTGTGATTAATGATGGTGTTGGCAGACATTAGTGTGCCCAAGCCCTAGGCTAAGTGCCTTATCATCTCATTTAAACCTCTTGACAATGCTATGAGACACGTGTTAGTATTATCACCCGCCTCCACTCCATTTACAGAAGACAACTGAGAGGTGATTGAGTAACTTTTCCAAGGTCACAGAGTGGGGAGTCTCCCAGGTAGGTCTGACTCCACTTCACACATGCTGGGTACTGGGAGGGCAGCCACCCTGGCCTCTGTCTGGGTTTTCATAATCACCCTTCAGTGAGTCTGGCATGGTACTATTATTGTTATTATTTTGAATCAAGGTCTCACTCTGTGGCCCAGTCTGGAGTGCAGCAGCATGATCACAGCTCAGTGTAGCTTCAAGCTCCTGGGTTCAAGTGGTTCTCCTGCCTCAGCCTCCCAAATAGCTGGGACAACAAGCACACGCCACCATGCCCTGCTAAGTTTTCCTATGTTTTGTAGATGAGGTCTCACTATGTTGTCCAAGTTGGTCTTCAATTCCTGGGTTCAAGCAATCCTTCTGCCTTGGCCCCCTAAAGCATGGGGATTTCAGGCATGAGCCACTGTGCCTGGCCATTAGTATTATTATTATTAATGAGGACTTGAGGGTTATTTTTTTTAAATTAGAGACGGGTCACCCTAAGTTGCCCAAGCTGATCTCGAATTCCTGGGCTCAAGGGATTCTCCTGCCTCAGCCTCCCAAGGTGCTGGGATTATAGGTGTGATTCACTGCGCCAGGCCATTATTATTATTATTATTATTATTATTTTTTTTTTTTTTTGAGACGGAGTTTCACTCATGTTACCCAGGCTGGAGTGCAATGGCGCGATCTCGGCTCACCGCAACCTCCGCCTCCTGGGTTCAGGCAATTCTCCTGCCTCAGCCTCCTGAGTAGCTGGGATTACAGGCACGCACCACCATGCCCAGTTAATTTTTTGTATTTTTAGTAGAGATGGGGTTTCACCATGTTGACCAGGATGGTCTCGATCTCTTGACCTTGTGATCCACCCGTCTCGGCCTCCCAAAGTGCTGGGATTACAGGCGTGAGCCACCGCGCCCGGCCCCATTATTATTTTTATTGAGACCAAGTTTCACTCTGTTGCCTAGGCTGGAGTGTAGTGGCGTGATCTCGGCTTACTGCAACCTCCGCCTCCCGGGTTCAAGCAATTCTCATGCTTCAGTCTCCCGAGTAGCTGGGACTACAGGCATGAGCCACCATGCCCGGCTAATTTTTGTATTTTAGTAGAGATAGGGTTTCACCATCTTAGCCAGACTGTTCTCTAACTCCTGGCCTCAGATGATCCGCCTACTTCAGCCTCCCAAAGTGCTGGGATTACAGGCATGAGCCACCGCGCCCAACCTGTTCATATTATTATTAATGAGGACTTGAGTCTTAAGACTCCCAAGAGTTTGGTGCTTAAGGAAAGATCCCAGGGGAACAGCAGCTGAGAATTGCTGTGGTCCTGGGGAGGATGACTCCTTATGGGGTACTTGGGAATCACATCTGTGACCTTGTTTCTTCCTTATAACAACCGAGGGAGGCATGCATGGACAGTCCTTATTTTACAGATGAGGAAACCGAGAGTCAGAGAGGTTAAGTTCACTTATTCAAGGTCTCTCTGCCAGTAAGCGATGGAGCCCAAATTGAACAAAGTCCTGACTCTGCTGAGATGCCATGTTTTCCTACTGCCCCATGGATTAAGATTGTGCCAAAGTCAGCAAAATGGAAAAGGCCTGAGATTTGCCCCTTCCCAACCCACCCTGGAGGGCTCTGAAGCCAGCTCAAGGTCTGCTGAAAACAAAGAGGTCCATGTCCTGTTGACCTAGTTATGTGGCGAGGAAGCTTGGGGTCAGGGAAAGGTGCATTCTTTCCCTTCTACTCATATTACCCAGCCTCTGGCTTCCTGGAATTTTTGTTAATATTCCAAATCACTTGGCAATAAGTTCTGTTCTCCACAGTTTTTGCAGACAGGAACCCAGCACCCTTCAACTACAAGACCACACACTTTCACACCCTTTCCTCCTTTAAACTGGTGCCAGGGCCCTGTTAGGAAAAAGCAGCTCTGATAGGAAACCAAGAGGCAAGGGTGGCAGAGGAACCAGATGGCCTGAGAGGAGTTTGGTGACAACATCTTGGGCCCATGTCAAGGGAGGTAGAAAGGACCGTGGACTGTGGACTCAATGCCTAAAGCTCCAGTGTAAGTCCCTGACCTGTCCTCCTTGGGGCTGCACTTCCCCTCTCTGGGTCCCTATTTCCGTCTAAAGGAAAATAGGCCAGGTGTGGTGGCTCATTCCTGTAATCCTAGCACTTTGGAAGGCCGAAGCAGGTGGATCGTCTGAGGTCTGGAGTTCAAGACCAGCCTGGCCAACATAGGGAAACCCCAACTCTACTAAAATTACAAAAAATTAGCTGGGCATGGTGGTGCGCACCTGTAATCCCAGCTACTCAGGAGGATGAGACAGGAGAATTGCTTGAACCCGAGGAGGGGGGCAGAGGTTGCAGTGAGCCGAGATTACGCCATTGCACTCCAGCCTGGTCAAAAGTGCGAAAGCCCGTCTCAAAAAAAAAAAAAGAGTATAATACCTTCCTGGTGAGAGGATCAGGTGAGAAACTATATGTGAAGAGGCTGTACCATTATAGTTATTTGGTTACCTGGAGGTCAAGTTTGCCTGGCAGCATTGTTTAGCAGGATCTCGGCAAGGACAGAGGGGCTATACCTCTGCGCTCTCCAGTGCGGTAGGCACTAGCCACGCATGGCTGCTGAGCCCTTGAAATGTGACTCGTGCTCCTGAGAAGCTGAATTTTAAACTTTTCAATTAAAAACGAATTTTTTTTTAAAGGGATAGGGTCTTGTTCTGTTGCTCAGGCTGGAATGCAGTGGTGCAATCATAGCTCAGTGTAACCTTGAACTCCTGGGCTCAAGCAGTCTTCCTGCCTCAGCCTCCGCAGTTGCTGGGACTGCAGGTATGTGCCACCATGCCCAGGTAATTATTATTATGATTATTATTAGTTTTGGTAGAGATGGGGTCTCCCTTTATTGCCCAGGCTAGTCTCCAACTCCTGGCCTCAAAGGATCCTCCTGTCTTGGCTTCCTGAAGTGCTGGGATTACAGGTGTAAGCTACCTCGCCTGGCCCTCTGAATTTTAAATTTAATTTTGTTTTAGTGAGGTGAGATGCACATAACATAAAAATAATTAAATAAAGCGAACGATCCAATGGTATTTAGTATATTCACAATGTCATGCACCCATCACGTCTATCTAGTGCTAAAATATGTTTTGTCACTCCTGAAAGAAGCTCTGTGGACATTAAGCAGTTGTTCTCTATTCCCTCTGCCCCTAGCAGCTGCCATGATATTTTCTAGCATTTGCATGTTCTGACATTTCATATCTGTGGAACCCTACAGTATGGGACTTTCTGTGCCTGGCTGCTTTCACTTAACATAATGTTTCTGAGGCTCATCCATGCTGTGCCATGCGTCAGTATCGCATTCCTTTTTAATGACGGAATAATATTCATTTTAGTTTTTTTTAATTCATTTAAATTTCAACAACCACAAGCAGCTGCTGCTTACCATATTAGACAGCCAGGAACCCCTGGCATTCTTCTGGGCAAGTGAGTGAGCAGGACCCCCACATGCCTGCTGGAACCTGAGAGGACCCCATGGGTAAGAAGGAGCTGGAGAATGAGAAGACTGAGATGGGCATCCCAGGTTCCCCAAAGTAGCCCAAAGCTTGGCCACTGACTGATAAGCATCTAGCATGTTCTGAGGCCTCATGAGGCCGGGCACTGGGCTGTGTGTGTTGTGGATGTCAACTCATTGGTCCTCATAGCAGCCCTTTGGTCTGTCCCACTGTCATCCCTGTGTGACGGAGTGGGACTGAGTGATGAAGTATAATAGCTTGCTCCAGGTCATACAGCTGGTTATTGGGAAGAGACAGGTCTAGGAAGCTGTGTCTGGTCCCTCCCCGAGTCCATGACCTTCACTGCTAGGCTATGCAGTCTTTTCAGGCTGATTCTGGGGCTGCCCAGTAAAGGCTGATCAAGGACCCCAGCTATACACACGCATGGCACGCCTCAAGGCAGGGCTGTCTACTCTGTCTCACACTGGCTGTTCTGAGCTTGGAACTGCCTGGGGGCCTCTTTGGGTCAGGAAGGGGTGGCCGATGTGACACCTCGGAGCTGGACTAGGGAGTAGCTTCCATCAATTTCCTATTGTTTATCAATGAGTAACCTGGCCTGTCGGGGCTCCCAGTGCCTGCTGTAGCCCCCCCACTATTAATTGATCTGGGAAGGAGACTTGGTTAATTGCCCACCCGAAGTAAACAGGGCTGGGGTTACTGGGGCTGATAGCAGAGCATTTTCCTTGGCTGTGCTACCCTTTGCTCTTTGGGAAAGGGCAAAAGAGAGCGAAGGGGAAGGGGCCATCCTACGAATGTCTTTGGAATGAGGGAGGAAAGGCTGGCTTCTTGGGGCCTCAAAGAGTCAATCTGTCTGTCCTTCTGGAAATTTAAGTCCTCTGCTGGGCTCTTGTGCCTTGCCAAAGGGATAGGAGCTCGGGCCAGCAAGACCCTCCTGTCATCTCTCTTCATTCCCCCTTCATCCGTCTGTCCATCTCTTCATCCCTCCCTTTTGACATCCTTCCCTCTTTCCTTTCTTCCATTCACTCATGGTTCCCTTTCACCCATTTGTCCCCTCCCCTCATTTAATCACCCAGGCTGGAGGGCAGCGGTGCGGTCATGGCTCACTGTAGCCCTGATGCCCTGGGCTGAAGGTTATCTTCTCCCCTCAGCCTCCTGAGTAGCTGAGATTACAGGTGTGCACTGCTACCCCCTGGCTAATTTTTTTTTTGTATTTTTTTGTAGAGACAGGGTTTTGTCACATTGATCAGGCTGGTCTTGAACTCCTGGGCTGATGTGATACCCCAACTTCCATGTCCCAAAGTGCTGGGATTACAGGTGTGAGCCACTGCGTTCAGCCCATTCTTCCCTTATTCTGTTTATTTGTCTGAAAGTCCATTCCCCACCTTGTCCCCTCCATCTTTTTGGCCCCGCTCCCCCGTCACACATTCATTTTCTTATCTTCCTTTCCCTTATGCAGTGAGCATAGGCTTCCTGAGAAAGCCAGGGAAGAGATGGTGGGAGTGCTGTGGGCCCTTCCCATGGGGGCCAAGCCCAGCCATGGGGTTCTGAGTGTGGGCCCCCACGTAGCCCTGGCAGAGTTAATTGCCTGGCTTCAGACATGCAGGCCACTTGCTCAGGTTAGATGGAGCCTCACTGTCCTTGGAAGGAGAAAACTTGTTCCTTCAATGTAGGGACCATGTCAGTTATTGTCCAAATGGGGACACTTTGGAGAGTAGAAAGGTTCCCTTGACAGTAGGAGTTATCACACCCAGGCAAGAGGAACAGCCTGGGACTGTCCCGGGCAAAGAGGGACATTTAGGCATCCTCCTTCAGCCCTGGCCTTGGGAGGGCCTGTGACTTAGCATTCTTTCTCTCCCAGAGCTGAGCTGGATTTTAGAGTTGATCTTGTGCATAGAACCATGTCATCATCAGCCCCTTGGTGGGAGTTTGATGTCTGACTCCGTCTGGGATCCGAAAGCCCACGCTCCTGTGTGACGTGAGTAGTCCCTAAGGGGCTTTCCGTCCTCAATAACAAAACAAAACACACACACAAAAACAAAACAAAAAACAAACAACAAAAAAGGGCTTTCCAGAAGTTATCTCATCCTAACAATCCTGTGCGGAGGACAATGTGAGATTATTTTATCCCTTTTACAGACGGAGAAGCTGAGGCTCTGAGTGTGAAGGGATTTGCTGAAGCCTCCCAGCTGGATAGGCCTCTAAGCCTACTCTCAGGCCTACTCAATAAAATCACATTAGAAAAAAAATCAGGCTGGGTGCAGTAGCTCACACCTGTAGTCCCAACAAGTTGGGAGGCCAAGGCAGGCGGATCACTTGAAGTCAGGAGTTCAAGACCAGCCTGGCCAACATGGCAAAACCCTGTCTCTACTAAAAATACAAAAATTAGCCAGGCGTGGTGGCGCACGCCTGTGGTCCCAGCTACTCGGGAGGCTGAAGCAGGAGAATTGCTTAAACTGGGGAGGTGGAGGTGGCAGTGAGCCAAGATTACGCCACTGCACTCCACCCATGGTGACAGAGTGAGACTCTATCTGAAAGAAAAAGAAACAAAAACAGTCATATCTGTAGCCTCATTTCAAAACCCCAAACCTGTGCTGCCTGCGTTTCCCGACGGAGCACCTGAGGCTGGAGTGGGGCGGTGACTTCCTCATTGCTCCAGGGGCTATTTAGGGATCTTACTGGGCAGCTCAGCCCCAGGGCAGGAGCTAGGTAACAACAACAACGGAAACAACTCGATGTACTGAGCCCCTGTTAAGTCCTGGGTGCTTTACCTACTTTGCGGTGGCTCAGCGGGTTTAGATGGAGAGCAGGATGGCAGTGAGAGAATGGTCCCCTCGGAGCCTCTCTTCCTGCTCCCCACCCTCCCGCAGAGCTCTCAGGTTGATCTAGGGTGCAGAATGTGTTCTCCCTGAGCCCTGCCACCCCCATTAATTTCTAACCAATGCAGCTGGGAGATAAGATAGCACCAGCCCATTAATCAAGGCTGCCTGGCAGGGTGAGGTGGGGGTGGGGTGAGACAACACCATATCACAGGTGGAGATAAGCCCCTTCCTCCTGGCTCCCTCAGGGGGTGGGCCAGTGGAGATTGCTGGGAAGTTTGGCTCAGGTTCCCATCCCAAGTGTCCGGGTAGGGAGGGTGGAGCCCACGGTGAGCACTGGGGCGGTCACTGCGCTGGAAAGGGCAGGGCAGGCTGGATTGAGAGGAGCCAGGAGACCTGGGTTCTGGTCAAAGGGCTCCCTCTGCCCCTCTGTGTCTTTATTTTATTATTTTTACTTATTTATTTATTTTTGAGATGCAGTCTGGCTCTGTCACTCAGGCTGGAGTGCAGTGGTGTGATCTTGGTTCACTGCAACCTCCGCCTCTTGGGTTCAAACAATTCTCCTGCTTCAGCCTCCCAAGTAGCTGGGATTACAGGCACATGCCACCATGCCCGGCTAATTTTTTGCATTTTTAGTACAGATGGGGTTTCACCATGTTAGCCAGGCTGGTCTTGAACTCTGGACCTCAGACAATCCACATGCTTGGGCCTCCCAAAGTGCTAGGATTACAGGGGTGATATGGGGGGCTTCACCATATTGGTCAGGCTGGTGTTGAACTCCTGACCTCGTGATCCACCTGACCCGAGCTCCCAAAGTGCTGGGATTACAGGCTTGAGCGACCGCACTCGGCCACTATTTTATTTTTTAGATGGGAGTCTCACTCTGTCGCCCAGGCCGAAGTGCAATGGCGCAATCTTGGCTCACTGCAACCTCTGCCTCCTGGGTTCAAGCGATTCTCCTGTCTCAGCCTCCCAAGTAGCTGGGATTACAGGCACCCATCTCCACGCTGGACTAATTTTTGTATTTTTTGTAGAAAAAAATTGTATTTTTTGTAGAGTTGGGGTTTTGCCGTGTTGTCCAGGCTGGACTTGAACTACTGACCTCAAATTATCCGTCCACCTTGGCCTTCTAAAGTGCTGGGATTACAGGTGTGAGCCACTGCACTTGGCCCCCTCTGTGTCCTTAGATAAGTCACTGTATCTCTTTAGGCCTCTGTTTCTACACCTGAAAAAATGGGGGATTGGGGGATTGGACTAGATGACACGAAGGGCTCTTACACTTTAAAGGTGCTCAGTGCCTGGCCCTGGGTAGGTGAAGCATGGGCTGACCTCACCTACCCAGGGAGAAGGGCAGAGGGTGACCTCACCTACCAGGGAGAGGGGCAGAGGCTGTGGGGGCAGAGGCATCACCTTGGCTAAAGGACAGTAGGCTGGATGGAATTTGTTCTCATACCTGTCTTAGTCAGCCAGGACAGCAAGTGGGTGGTGGTGGTGGGGGTGCTGCTGGGACCCTTGAGCCACTGTGTACTTGGGAGGGCCATGCAATACGCTGGTTAAGCACCCAGGTGCTGGAGTAGTGGAATTTGATTCAAATCCCAGCTCAGCTTCTCCTCTGTGTTATCTTGGGTGTGTTCCTCAGTTTCTGGCACCTCAGTTTTTCTATCTGTACAATGGACATGATAATAGTGTTTACTTTGTCATTTTTGGGAGGTTTTGCGAGAAAGAGAAATGTGAAGTGCTTAGCTTGATGCCCGGCAGATGGCAAGTGCCCAGTAAATGTGAGTTTTGTAGGGCCTGGACCCTCGTTAGAGCAGATTCTCTGTGACCACAACTGTGGAGGAGATGGGGCAGCCCAGCCTCAAAGGAATTGCTGGCCCAAGGATGCCGATTATAAAGTGTATTAATTACATCGTTGTACTTAAAATGATCAACATTTATTACCTCATAATGCAACAAAAAATTATAATAAATAATTCAGTGGCTCAGGAATTCAGGAGCCTCTGAGCTGGGTGGTTCTGACTCAAGGTCTCTCTCATGAGACTGCCATCAAAATATTGTCTAGGAGCGAGGCACAGTGGCTTACCCCTGTCATCCTAGCACTTTGGGAGGCTGAGCCAGGAGGGCTGCTTGAACCCAGGAGTTTAAGACCAGCCTGGGCAACATAAGGAGATTCTGTCTTTACAAAAAATTATCACACACAAAAAAATAGCTGGGCATGGTGGCATGTGTGGGATCCCAGCTACTCAGGAGGCTGAGGCAAGAGGCTCACTTGAGCCTGGGAGTTTGAGGCTGCAGTGAGCTGGGATTACACTACTGTACTCAGCCTGGGTGACAGAGTGAGACTGTCTCCCCTGCCTCCATCAAAAAAAAAAAAAAAAAAATATATATATATATATATATTGGCCACGGCTGTAGCCACCTGGAAGCTTGGGTGTGGCTGGAGGATCTGACTCCAAGTCCACTTGTGTGGCTGTTGGATAGAGGCCATGTGGGCAGCTTGAGTGTCCTCATGCCACGGCAACTGGCTTCCCCGGGGCGAGTGACTGAAGGAAGCCAGGCTGGGGGAGGTGCAGTGCCGCTCAGTAACCAATTCTGCTTACTCTGTTCATTAGAGACAAGTCACTACCTCCAGTTCACACCCAAGGGAAGGGAGGCGTATCAGAATTTGTGGACTTATTTTAAAGCCACCACCAACATTACCAGCTATTCTATGCCCAGGCACTCTGTGGTGGGAACTGGATGTGTTAGCTCTAATTCCCGCAAAGACTTTATAAGTTAGGAATGACGTTTCTTCTTTTTTATTTTTAAATTTATTTTTATTTTTTAAGAGATGGGGTCTTGCTATGTTGCCCAGGCTGGAATGCAGTGGCTATTCACAGGTGCGATCCCATTACTGATGATCAGCACGGGAGTTTTGACCTGCTCTGTTTCTGACCTGGGCCGGTTCACCCCTTCCTAGGGGTGAGTTCTGGGCCGGTTCTGCCTCTTCCTAGGCTCAGGGGGTCCAGGCTGTGAGCTCCCTGCAGCCCTCCCCTCCTGCCTTCCCCGCGTCTCCCACATCTCTGGCAGGTGAACCTGGTGGTTCCCTGCTCCCGGGAGGTCACCATATTGATGCTGAACTTAGTGCGGACACCCGACTGGCATAACACACTACAGCCCAGAACTCCTGGACTCAAGCGATCCTTCCATCTCAGCCTCCCGAGTAGCTGGGACTACAGGCATGCGCCACCACACCCAGCGGAATGAAGTTTCTTCTATGGGTGAGAATATAGTGGTTCAATGGGATGAAGCGATTTGCCCAAGGCCACCAGCCAGGGGGTGTCCACAGTGCTGTCTGGTCCCAGAGCCTGGCCTTTCTCACCACGCCAGGTCATTCCCCACCCCAGGTCACCCCCAGTTTCAGCAGCATCTAATCCAGCCTTGGCTTTGAAGCCACACAGTACTGGCTACAGCAGGGAGACCTCCTTGGTTGTAGGATTGAAAGTAATGTAAGAAGCATAGGGCATGGGAAAGGTAGGGACTTTCAGAGCCACACCGACCTGGGTTCAGGTTCCGACTTTGCTTCGTGCCTCAGTTTTCTTTCTGTATAGCAGGAGCAATCTTGTCCGCGGGCCAGGACAGCTGCAAGGATTAGACGAGGTGTGTATGCAGCAGGTGTGCCGTGCTGGCTGTTAATACCATGGGATGGGGCCAGGTAACTCTGGGGCTGGGCTGAGGGAGGCTGCCCTCCTTAGGAGCAGTGTGTTCCCATGGTGGAAGCAATGTCCCCCCTTCTTGGTCTGGAGACTCTCATCCAGGTTGTGCTCAGCAAAGACAGGGAATCCAAGTGATTTTGCCGCTTTGCCAGCCCTGTAAGTGGGGCTGAGGCCAGGCCCCCAGGCCTGAGGGCAGGACTTGGCCAGGCTACCGACTTGCCCTAACCTCCCCGCTCTGCCTCTTCCTAGGCTCAGGGGGTCCAGGCTATGAGCTCTCTGCAGCCCTCCCCTCCTGCCTTCCCAGCATCTCCCACGTCTCTGGCAGGAAAGAATCTGCAGGCACTTGTCTGCTTTCGCCAGCAGAGGGAGCAGGTGCTGTGTCTGGGAACCAGGGAGGCTCCGGGTGAGGTGGCTGTCCGGCAGGGTGTACTCTTGTCCTGGGAGCCCCTCAGCCCAGAGGGTGACTGAGTGATTTGGAGCAGAGATGGCAAGGGTGAGGGTTGCATCCTATATCTCCTCCAAAAAGACCAGTATCAGCTCTGTATAGCCCAGGAGATGGGGCCATGGGCAAGGAAGGGAAGGGATGGGTTTTCCTGGGCCTGAGATCTCAGCCCCTGCCTCCCATGCAATCCAGGGAGGAACAGAAGTCACCATTTCACTCTGTAGCCTGTCCTGCTAATGTCATACAGTGCCAGCTGTGTGCTAGGCACCGTGGTAGCCCTGGGAGTGCATGGCAGACGTGGCCTTTCACAGGGCTGACACTCTAGAGGGAAGCTGGGCAAAGATAAGATGTATGAATGGAGTAATGGCAAATGTGCAGTAAAGGAAATAAACAGGAGGCTGGGAGAGGCAGCAGCGGGGGACCCATGTCTACAGCGCTCACCTAGATGGCGAGGTGCGATTGAGGTAGAGCAAGTCTGCAAGTCTGTAGGTGGCAACTGCCTCTTCCACTGTGACCCTCTCAGCCATGGGCTCCTATTGTCACCAGACATCAGTACAGGCCATGATAGCAGGGTGGACGTTTAGTCCACTAGACACCTGCGGGATTATTATTCATGGAACTAACCCACCGGAGGCCTGGAGTCACAGAGGCCTGGCTTCCGGCCTGGCTTAGTCACTTATCACCTGTGTGACCTTGGCTAAGACGCTTAAATTCTATGTTTTGGCATCTGCAAAGCAGTAATAAAGATTCCTACATAGTGAGAGGACTGTGGTGTGTTCATCCTCTTGCCAGCTCCACCTCTTGCCAGCTGTGATGCCTTGCACTCACATACATTCATTTTTTATTGCTGGTGAAACAAATTACAAATGTGTGTTGCTTTAGCGTTTAAAGCATTTATTTATTAGCGCACAGTCTCTGTGGGTTGGGAGTCCAGGAACAGGTTAGCTGGGTCCTCTGCTCAGGGTCTCACAAAGCTGCAAAGTGTCAGCCAGGACCAGGCACGGTGACTCACACCTGTAATTCCAGCACTTGGGAGACCGAGGTGGGTGGATCACTTGAGGTCAGGAATTTGAGACCAGCCTGGCCAATATGGTGAAACCCTGTCTCTACTAAAAATACAAAAATCAGCTGGGTATGGTGCTGTGTATGCCTGTAGTCCCAGCTACTCGAGAGACAGGCAGGAGAATCGCTTAGACCCTGGAGGTGGAGGTTGCAGTGAGCTGAGATCTCGCCATTGCACTCCAGCCTGGGTAACAGAGTGAGATTCCATCTCAAGCAAAACAAAATTCAATATATCAGCTGAGGATAGGGTCATCTGAGACCTGGGGGCTTCTTCCAAACTGCCTAGGTTTTGGCAGAATTAATTTCCTTGCAGCTGTAGAACCCCTCCCTCCCTCCTTCCTTCCCTCCCTCCCTCCCTTCCCTTTCCTTCCCTCCCTTCCTTCCCTTTCCTTCTCCTCCTTCCCTCCCTCCCTTCCTTCCTTCCTTTCTTTCTTCCTTCCCTGTTTTTTATTTCATATAGAGGTGAGGTCTCAAACTCCTAAGCTCAAGCAATCCTCCTGCCTTGGCCTCCCAAAGTGCTGGGATTACAGGTATGAGCCACCACACCTAGCCCAACCTCTTTCAAATCCTTCCTTCCCTCCCTTGCTCCCACCCTTCCTTCCTTCCTTCCTTCCTTCCTTCCTTCCTTCCTTCCTTCCTTCCTTCCTTC
>NW_016107614.1:953241-999041 GCF_001604975.1 Cebus imitator | reverse complement strand
TTAAGAGATGAGGTCTCGCTATGTTGCCCAGACTGGTCTCGAACTTCTGGGCTCAAGCGATCCACCCACCTTGGCCTCCCAAAGTGCTGGGATCACAGGCATGTGATCCAAGCCCAGCATCTTCTTCTTGAAGACTGTGTCTTCGAAGCCAGCTGGAGAGCTCTCTCCGAGATGTCACCATCTTTAAAAGGGCTCACCTGATTAGGTCAGGCCTACCCAGGATCATCTCACTTTCTATTCACTCTAAGTCAACTGATTATAACATTCCATGTTTGCTGGTCCCGCCCACACTAAGGGAGAGGAGCTCATACAGGCCATGCACAGTCAGGGTAGGACTCATAGAGGATATTTTAGAATTATCAGTAGGACAAAAATTATTTTCACTAATAACCATGTAATAATCAGTAATAATTATTTTTTAAACAATTTGTTCTTTCATTTTGAAAGAAATAAGCGCAAAGGAAATGTCAACTTTAAGCATATTGTTCAAATTCAGTAAAATGTTTTATGTGTAAACAAAAGTCGTATTTACCAGACAAAAGCATTCATACTTCACATCATGGTTATCCATTCTAAACACAAAGCAAACCTCCATAGACTGGTCCCATAGAATGACAGAACGGAAGAAACTCAAGTTCTGTTTTTGTTTTCATATTCAATAGGCTATAATTTTTTATTTTGGATAAAATAAAATAAATAAAATGAAAATAATAAAAAAATAAAATAACTAACTAAATAAAACACCCTTTAACTGCAGGAATGTGTAGTACTGTAGGATTTGGGGACACAAACTGCACTTGAAGCCAGCTTGAATGATTCTTACTTTTTGTTTTTGTTTTTTTTGGAGATGGAGTCTCGCTCTGTCACCCAGGCTGGAGGGCAGTGGTTCCATCTCAGCTCACTGCAACCTCTACCTCTCAGGTTCAAGCGATTTTCCAGACTCACTCTCCCCGAGTAACTGAGACTACAGGTGTTTAGTCCCAGTTACTAATTTTTTTGTATTTTTAGTAGAGATGGGGTTTCACCATGTTGGCCAGGCTGGTCTCGAACTCCTGACCTTAGGTCATCCGCTGGCCTTAGCCTCCCAAAGTGCTGGGATTACAGGCATAAACCACCATGCCTGGCCCAGCTTGAATGATTCTAAACTGTTAGGAACTTACCCTAGAAATACACAGGTGGGAAACAAGCAAGGTGCCCTTCAATAAATGAATGGTAAACTGTGGTGTGTCCAAGCAATGGAATGTTATTCAGTGAGCAAAAGAGATAAGATGCACTATCAAGCTATGAAAAGATACCAAGGAACCTCACACGCTTAGTACTAAGGGGAAAAGCCGATCTGAAAAGGCCACATGCTGTGTGGTTCCAACTACAGTGTATGACATTCTGGAAAAGGCAAAAATATGGAGATAACAAAAAGATCAGTGGTTGCCAGGGGTTGGGGGAGGGAGGGATGAATAGGTGATGGCAGAGGATTTTTAGGACAGTGAAACTATTTTGTGTGATACTATAATGGTGAGTAATGTCATTATACACAGTCAAAACTCATAGAATGTACAAAGCTTTTGCTGGTCATTAGTGAACTCCAATGTAAACTACGGATTTTCATTAACAACAATCTATCAGCATTGGTTCACTACTTGTAACAAATGTACCACCCTAATGTAAGATGTTAATATTAAGGGAAACTACCCACTCTCAATTTTTCCTAAAACTGCTCTAAAAATAAAGTTTACTGATTAAAAAGATATCACAAGCATAGCTAAGTCAGCATGTGTCTAAGGCTGCCCAAATAATGGAGAGCTTTCTAAATTGTCATGTAGTATATGATGCTTATGAAAGAATAAGTCACAAAAATGTGCTAATTGGAAGTTAACACGTATGAAAGCCCAGCGGTAACCACGGCACCTGTTTAGAACCTAGACCAATGAAGGATTTTTTGGGAAAGGTATTTTATTGCCGATATAGCTTAAAGGAATTGCGTGGTAAGAATAGCATGTAGATGGCCCCTTGGTTTGTTTTACTAATGTTTCCGATTCTGTCCCAGCACACCCCCACATTGCCTGCGCCTGGGAGGGCCCACTCTCACCGCCCTGCTCCCCCTACCAACAATCCAGGCGTTCCTTCCACACGCACTGCGCCCCTGGATGCTGTGTCTCATCTCACAGGACCTTGTTAACGGGCAGAAGAGAACTGTTTCTTTTCTCATGTCTCTTTTTAACTTTTACTTGTATTTTTAATAGACTTTATTTATTTTTGTTTATTTATTTATTTATTTTTGAGACAGAGTCTTGTATTGTCGCCTGGGCTGGAGTGCAGTGGCTCGATCTCGGCTCCCTGCAGCCTCTGCCTCTCGGGTTCAAGGGATTCTCCTGCCTCAGCCTCTCATGTAGCTAGAATTACAGGTGCTCACCACCACGCCTGGCTAATTTTTTTTTTTTTTTTTTTGTATTTTTAGTAGAGATGAGGTTTTACTGTGTTGGCCAGGCTGGTCTCAAACTCCTGACCTTGTGATCCACCTGCCTCAGCCTCACAAAGGGCTGGGATTATAGGCATGAGCCACTGCGCCTGGCTAATAGACTTTATTGTTTTAGAGCTGTTTTAGGTTCATAGCAACACTGAGAGGAAGGTAGAGAGATTCCCCATATACCTGCTGCCCTCCCAACATGCACAGCCTCCCCCACTTTAACACCCCCCACCAGAGTGGTACATGTGTTACAATTGATGAGCTTACATGAGCACACCATAGTCACCCAAAATCCATGGTTTTCATTATGGTTTGCTCTTGGTGTTGCACATTCTATGGGTTTGGATAAATGTCTAATGACATGTATTCACTATTATAGTATCATACAAAATAGTTTCTTTTTTTTTTTTTTAAGACAGAGTCTCAGTCTGTCACTCCAGCTGGAGTACAGTGGCATGATCTCAGCTCACTGCAACCTCTGTCTCCTGGGTTCAAGTGATTCTCCTGCCTCAGCCTCCTGAGTAGTTGGGACTACAGGCATGTGCCAACATGCCCAGCTAATTTTTGTGTTTTTAGTAAAGACGGGGTTTCCCCATGTTGGCCAGGATGGCCTCGATCTCCTGACCTCATGATCCGCCTGCCTTGGCCTCCCAAAGTGTTGGGATTACAGGCGTGGGCCATGGTGCCTGGCAATAGTTTCATTGTCTTAAAAATCTTCTGTGCTCCACCTATTCACCCCCTCTCTCCACTAACCCCTGACAACACTGATCTTTTTACTGTCTTCACCATTTTTCTTTTTCCAGAATGTCATATAGTTGGAATCACATAGTACGTAGCCTTTTCAGACTGGCTGCTTTCACTTAGTAATATGCATTTAAGCTTCCTCCATGTCTTTCCATGACTTGGTAGCTTATCTTTTTTTTTCTTGCTGAATAACATTCCATTGCATGGATTGGCCACAGTTTACTTATCCTTTGTGTCTTTTTCTAAGAGCAAGAAAGCATTTCCTAGAAGTCTCCCCTGCTGACTTCCTGTCATGTCTCATTGGGCAGAATCAAGTCACATGCTCCTTCCTAAGTCAGTTGCTGGCAAAGGGAAAGACATTAGCATGGGTGACCCAGTATCCATCCTGGGACAAGGGAGAGTCCAGCCTTCTCTGAAGGTCTGACAACTGAATACATGAAAACATTCTTGCAGGGGCAATTTAGTGAGGATGGAGTCAGGAAATGGCTGTTGGGTGGGTAACCAATAGTGTTTGCTTCAGCAACCACTTTTTTTTTTTGAGACAGGATCTCATTCTGTTGCCGAGGCTGGAGTGCAGTGTTGTGACATAGCTCACTGCAGCCTCAAACTCCTGGGGTCAAGTGATCTTCCTACCTCAGCTTCCCTAATAGCTGGGACTATAGGCATACACCACCATGCTCAGATTATTTATTTACTTTTGCAGAGATGGGAGTCTCACTGTGTTGTCCAGGCTGGTCTTAAACTCCTGGCCTCAAGCGATCCTCCTGCCTTGTCCTCCCAAAGTGCTGTGGTCAGCCTACATTTTTTTTTTTAAATAAAATTTAATTTTTATGCTTATAAAATGCATTTTAGAAAATCTGAAAACTACATAAAGTAAAATAAACAAAATTCACCTGTAATCCCAGCTTCTGGTAATTATTATTGTTAGCATTGTGCAGTATCCATATCTTTCTTGATTTTTTTTCTCTATTTACTTGCAGTAACACATAGATGAGAAATGAAGTCAGGACCTTTTCTCTTCCAGTATTGACTGAGGCATGAAGACAAAGGTGCCACATGCAGAAGGAGCTGTGGGCAGTGCACTGTGGTTGAGAACTGGGGAGATGGCAAAAGGGGTCAGGATCTGGAGATCTGGGAGAATTTTGAAAGAATTTCTTTGTAGAAGGCTATGCTGTGTGTTCCAACCCCTTGGTGCCAACCCCTGAGGGAGGGAGGTTGCCCCTCTCCTCAAGCCTGGTAAGACGGGCTATAAGGAAACCCCTTGGAGGAACCTGGGGTATGCCTTCTGGAGTTTGGGAGGCTCAAGGATCATGACATGAACCCAAGGAGTCTAATGTGAAGGGCTTTGGCTTTCAGCCTGAAAAGGTGTAGCAAAGAGAGCAAGTGAAAAAAGACCTGTGTTGGGAGCCAACTCCTCTTCTGTGGATGGTGAAGCAAAGGAGGTTTGCATGTTTCCTGTGAACCAGATGAGGCCATGTGTGAGGGAGATACAGTCTAGAGCTGCTTTAGTTTTATTCCAGTGGGACCACCAGGAAGGGTGGTGGGATTCCAACTGAGGGTCAGGGTGACAGGGCCACTGGAAATCAGACACTCTGAGGAGAAACAGTTAAATGCCCTTGAAACCTTCAGAGGCTCCTAGGGATCTCTCTCAGATCTGAATTCTGTTCTCCCAGGCTTCCCCAGAGCCCTCCTGCAGATGCCTCTTCACACCTTCCCCATCTGGTTCCCTACCCTGGTCCTTGCATATACTCCTCTCTACTGCTCAAGGTAACAGAGTCCCAACCCCCATGCCCCTTCCTGTGTGTTGCAAAACTCTGCCATCTCAGGCTTCAGCCAGATGCTAATGAGGTCTTCCTCTGCCCAGGTGTTTGCAGGTTGAAAATTAGGAGAGGGATTTGATAAAGAAGGAAAAGTTTAGACCTTCTCTACTAGGGCTTTGACCAGTGTTCTACTTACTTAAGGGCAAAAACACCTCGCTATTATCAAAGAACCCATAGGATAGAGTCACTTAAGGAATGCTCTGCCATATTTTCTTCTCTCCTTATACTTCTCTTAAAAGTGTGCTAAGTCTTCTCACTCTGTCTCCTATGTCTCTTACTTTTATCTATATTTTTCATCATTAATCTCTCTGTGCTGTATTCTGGATAGTTTCTTAAGACCTAACTTTTAGTTCACTAATTCTCTTTTCAGCTGTATCTAAACTACTATTAACCCCATTCTTTGAGATCCTATTTTTTTTTTTTTCCGAGCTAGAATTTCTGTTTGGTTCTTTTTCAGATTTGCTATGTCACCTTTTATAGTTACTCATTCCCTGCCAAAATTTTAAAACAGACTTAACCTCAGACCTGTGTGTGAAGACTTTTATTTCTTTGAATATAGTAAGCATAGTTGGTTTCAGTTTTTACTTGGTAATATCCATATTTTATGTACTTTGGGATCTATTTCTGTTGTCCATTGTTTCTTTTATTCTTAGAAAAAGAACCCTACCACCAGTCCAGTGCCACCCAGGCTGTGACCAGGCTGTGATCAATTAGAGATCTGAAAAAAAAAAAAAGAATATCTAGAAGCCTAGGGTTCAAAATCCAGAGAATAATTTTATTTGCTTCAGCCAAATGCTTGGGGGTATTACCATTTTGGGACCACCACAATTCAATTTCAAAGCTTGACATTTCATGGTAAGAAACCAGAGTACGCCGGGCACGGTGGCTCAAGCCTGTAATCCCAGCACTTTGGGAGGCCGAGGTGGGTGGATCACGAGGTCAAGAGATCGAGACTATCCTGGTCAACATGGTGAAACCCTGTCTCTACTAAAAATACAAAAACATTAGCTGGGCATGGTGGTGCGTGCCTGTAATCCCAGCTACTTGGGAGGCTGAGGCAGGAGAATTGCCTGAACCCAGGAGGCGGAGGTTGCGGTGAGCCGAGATCACGCCATTGCACTCCAGCCTGGGTAACATGAGTGAAACTCCGTCTCAAAAAAAAAAAGAAACCAGAGTGCAAGTCTGTGTGAAGGCTGGTCTACGTCAGGTTTACTCCTTGCCTGTTCTGGCACCATCCTGGGTTTATAGTCTCAGTTCTGTGCAGGGCATGGGTTTTCAGCATTCCCATCTTTGACAAGCCCTGGGTTTTTACTTCTTTCCCTCCATCTCTGGGAGGGATACCCAGAGCACAGCACCAACATCTGTTTCTCCCAGGCAAGCAAATGTCTTTTGGACAAAAGTCACTTTGTGACTGGGCTTGTCTCTGGATTCTTGTCTTCTCCCAGATCCTAGCCCAGTAGCTCCTCAGGGGTTTGTAATCTTTGATGTTTTCAAGAAGATATTTTTCCAATTTTTTGGATCACTTTCCTTTCATTGTCCTCAGTGAAAACTGGCCTGAATTACCTTGTTACAGCAACCAAGAGTTTAAATGAAGAATGAGTGATAGTGACCTTACTCTTAGAGAAATAGTAACGCTGGCTTTGTTCTCCAAAGGAGGTTTGGTTGCCTTCCTGGGATTGCTTTCATCACAAAGGGCCCCCATGTTGACCATGAGCACATCTGACTTGGTCACGCAGGATGGGTAGTGCCATCCTCATATAGTTATGTTCTTGGCCCCAATTTTTCTTTTGCCACAAGCAGAAGCAGCAATAGTCAAGGAGTTGGAGATTTGGTTCAGTGCTGGCTTTGCCACTTTCTCCTTCCTTATCCTGGAAAAGGGAGTTACTTCTCCTTTTAGGCCTCTGTTGTTGTTGTTTTTTTTTTTTAATAGCTTATCTGCAACATGGAACTAAGAACCAGCTCTCCTAAAATAATGCCTGTGAACATCCTCACATGCTGCTTGACACATTTAACACTCAGAAAATGTTTGAAGAATACTAATCTGAACCAGTTACATGCTATATCAATTTATTTGCAAATACCAGAAATGTCCCTAAAATAACAGTGGCTTTCAACAGAGAGATTATTTCTCACTCTCATGTCACTGACATCTGAAGGTATACAGTCCAAGGCTGGGGCAGCGACTCCACTTTGTCGAGACCGCTGATGCCAGCCACCTTGCTGCTCCTTCATCCTTAGTGCAGGGACTTGTGGCCCAAGATGCCACTCAAGCTGCACCTGCATTTTAGGTGTGGGAGGAGAAGGGCTGGAAAAAGACACACCTTCCCATTTAAGGAGACTTCTTGACAGCCCTGCAGAATAAATCTCCTCAATCTCATGGACTGCACCTTGCATACCACTCACATGGAGCTGCCAGGGAAGTTGGGAAAGGGAACCTCTGAGCTGGATAGCACTGGGCTGGTTGTAGGGTTCTTTTTCTAAGGAAGACAAGAAAAAGGGAAATTGGAAGGCAACTGGAAGTTTCTGCCATTGTAACTGTGACTGGATCGCTTTTCCTCATTGGATTTCAGTTCTTCATGCATAGTTGGAGAGAAGGCACTGTTGGCATTTTGGATGGCACAGTTCTTCACTGTGCAGAACTGTCCTCTGCCATGTAGGACATTTAGCACTCCCAGGCCATGTCTATTAAATGTCAGTAGCATACCTGGGCTCTGTTGCCACCAAAACAGCCCTGCTCTTTGCTACCTGCTACTAGGGGACAGTGCTGATCCCTGTTGTGAACCCCTGGACAACATGGTTCTAAGTCCCCCTAACAGTGGCATTCTGTGGGAGCCTGTGGTTCTATGATGCTTGGGTCTCCGTGACTTCGTCTGTCAAATGGGTAAAGGAACGAGAGAGGAGGAGAATGCAAATCTGCTTCTTCAGTTCTCCTTGGCTTTAGAGGGAGAAAGGAATCATTACGCAGCTAGAATCAGGGTCATTGGTCTCCAAGGTCAGTGGTCAGAGAGGGAAAAAGGACAGAGGGAAGGGATGGAAGGGGCCAGGACAGAACTTTCCAAGGAATGGGAGGGATGGAGGCAGGAACCCAGAACACCTCGTTCCAGCAGGGGCCTGCTGCCCCTCCCCAGGCCTTCACTTTGCCCCTGGCATGAGAGTCATCTCCTGAGAAGCTGGCACGCTGGCCTTCATCTGTCATGATGCCCTTATTAGTGGCTCCCCCGTCCATTGGCGGGACCTCATAAGTGGGGCCTGCCTGACCTTTGGAGCAGCAGATGCTACATCTGGCAGGGCTGATCAAAGAACCCCGGGCCAGGAGGCCTTGGGACTGGGCCGGTGCCCAGGGGCTCTGCCTTCTCTCCTGCAGGCTCTCAGTCTCTGGTCCCTGCCAGGGATGTGGGAGGCAATTAGGTGGATCACATTGTACTCACCCCAGTAGGTTCTGATGGAGCCAGAGGGGAAGACGTGTGACTCCCAAGAGCTTTGCTGCCTAGATTCAAAGCTGGTTCTGACACTTATTGAATTGTGTGACTTTGGAAAAGCTGCTTAACCTTTTTCTCTTGTTTGTTCCCTCATCTGCAAAATGGAGATAATAATAGTTCATATTAGCAAGTGGTAGTTGTTGCTATTCTGGGTGGAACTCTGCTGTCTTTGTTCCTGGCCCTGGAGATTCTGGTGCATACCACGTGGCTTAGAGGATGTCAGCAGTTTGCTCCAGGTTCCACAGTCAGCCAATGTGGGCCAGGCCCTGCCTACCTCACAGTGCAAGCTCTCCACCACCCCATGATGCAGAGGGGTTCCCCGGGAGGGAAGTGGCAGCCTTGGGGTTTGTTGTTCTGCCCAGAGGGGCTGGGATGTGTGGGGAGTGCAGGGGATGGAGGTGGTGGAGGATCTGGGCCACACAGCTCCTGTGCAGAAGGCTTCAGAAGGTTTACCAAGGCTGGGCCAACAGGGAGGCCGAGGGCTGTGAGTGTCCTTGGAGGCAGATGGGGTGGGACACAGTGAGGAGTGGACCAATAGAGGCCGTGCAGCAAACAGAGCCAAGCTGGGCTCCACTCGGAGTGAGCCCCCTGCTGCCTCGGCTGTGCTCACTGTAAGTCTAGGAGCTCAGAGACAGCCACTTCTCTGCCACCTGCCCCAGTTCAGGCGCAGATGCAGATCCAGGCTTGCAGGTACTGTTTGATTTTTGCCTGCAGCTATACCTCAGAATGTGTGCTGCGTGCCCAAGGAAGGAGCTGGCCCAACCTGGAGAAATGTCCTTGGAAGCTGCCCAGGCCTTAGGGAGGGGCCCATGAACAGTGTCCCCTGAGCTAGCCAGCATCGTAGGGTCCTGACTTGACAGTGGAGGTTGCCCAGAGTGCCAGGGAGATGCTGGGGAATGGTGGGTGGCAGGGTTGGGCCCCAGAGGCACACAGCAAGGAGGCACAGAACCACCGCTGGGCCCCTCTCACCCTCCTGCAGGGTCCACTGGGTGAGAAGAGGGAGGGTGGGGCTGGTGGCTGGGGAACAGTGGGGCATTGGCAAGAGCCAAGCACCAGCCCTGGTTTCGGCATTTATGCTCATTAAGTATATTTAAGCTAACATCGTAATCATGGTGCCATCTTTATAGATGTCAATGAATAATGAACATGAACTAATATGGGGAACAACTCTTTATGTACTGCTTACCATATGCCAGGCATTGTGCCAAGGGCATCTATGAATGGTCTCTTGTAATCCTCCCAGGAATCTTATGAGGAAGGTGTCATTTTCAAAGAGGCAAGTGCCATGAAGGCGTGTGACTTGTCCAGGTCCTGTGGCAGGCAAAGGGGTGGTGGCTGGGACCAATCCCACTGTGTCTCCTCCACAGGTCACAGGCGGCATCATGGACAAGCCTGTCACTTGTCAGCTGTGAGCCACCCTACCTTTCCCAACTTCCATTTGCTCATCAGCAAAATGGTTTTAAATACTTTTATCCTGATTACATCACAGGGAGCAGTTAGACTCAATTGAAACAGGCATGTGACACCTATTTGTAGGTTCATTTATTATTAACGATGATTTATGGAGTCCCTGTTTTGTGCTGGACACCTTCCAGACCCCAGAGAGACAGTGGTGAACAGAACAGGCAAGGTCCCTGCTTTCAGAGGACCTAAACTCTAGAGTGGGGGTAGGAAGACATGCAATCAACAAATCGGTAATAAACACCACCATGTTCTTTCTCACAAAGCTCAGTGCTTAGAAAAAAACAAGAGAGGGCGATGGGACTCAGTCTATGTCAGATGGATTGGGAGAGAGAGGCCATGTGAGCAGGTGATGCCTGGAGTTGATGACCATTGGCATAAGGGAGCCAGCCACGTAAGGAACCTTACAGGTGAAGGGATGGGAGGAGAGTCTGACCTGTGGCTGGAGCACAGTAAGTGGAAGGAAGGCAGCATGGGAGGACAGTCAGGCAGGGACCAGCTGCAGGAGTCTTGTGGGCACTGGCAGGGACTTTGGATTTTTTTTTTTGAGAGTCCAGTGGTGTAATCACATCTCACTGCAACCTCAACTTTCAAGACTCAAGCGATCCTTCCACTTCAGCATCCTGAGGAGCTGGAACTAGAGGCATGCACCACCATACCTGCCAAATTTTTAAATTTTTATTTTTTGTAGAGATGAAGTCTCACTATGTAGTCCAGGCTGGTCTTGAACTACTGGCTCAAGGAGTCCTCCTGTGTCAGCCTCCCAAGGTGCTGGGATTATAGGCGTGGGCCACTGTGCCCAGCCAAGTCTGGATTTTATTCTCGGGGGAATGGGAGCTGGGTTGTGTAATTTAGAGATGCATGTGTTGCAGAAAACTAAACCAACAGTGTCACAAACAAATGAAGTTCATTTTTCTCACTTGAAAAGGAGACTGGAGCTGAGTGGCTGTTGGTGCTGGCTCCATGGCTTGGGGAGGTTGGGGCTGAGATGTGTGCCGTTCCGGGACTGTCCCCTCTGGTTGTGAGTGGCTGCGGCAGCTCCCGGTATCACAGCTACATCCCAGGCAGAGCCTGCTGGTTTCTTCTTACTCAGAACTGCTCTTAGCTTCAAGGAAGCCTGGAAAAGGGAGTCAAGTATAGGAATGAACTTTTCTGGCCCCCAAGTGAAGGCAGGCAGGAGAGCTAGGGCTGGAGGTTGGGTGTGGGTGAGCCTTGGCCTCAGCGGCACTAGCGCTTCTTGAACTTTCAGGACATAGGATGCATGGGTCTGTGCTGGGGTCTGAGATTCTGTGTTTCAGATATGCTCTCAGGAGTTGCTGATGGGGCTGGCCTATCCTCCAGACTTTGAAGAACGTGGGTAAACACCACTGGAGAGTTTTAAGTAAGAAAGTGGTAGGCCTGGCATGGTGGCTCATGCCTGTAATCCCAACACTCTGGGAGGCCGAGGGCAGCGAATCACTTGAGATTAGGAGTTTGAGACCAGCCTGGCCATCATGAAGAAACACTATCTCTACTAAAAATACAAAAATTAGCCAGGCACGGTGGCAGGTGCCTGTAATCCCAGCTATTCAGGAGGCTGAGGCAGGAGAATCATTTGAACCTGGGAGGTGGAGGTTGCAGTGAGCTGAGATTGTGCCACTGCACTCCAGCCCGGGCCATAGAGCCAGACTCCATCTCAAAAAAAGAAAAAAAAGGAAAGTGGTGACTTGATTTGTGTGGCTCTGTGAAGAGTCCAGTGTCGGGGACTAGAGGCGACACCTGGAGGCCAGTCAAGGGACCAGAAATCAGGATCACTTGGGTTAGGGTGGGAGCAGGGCAGATGGTGCTGGTAGTTGCGTTAAAAATATTTTTTAATTTTTAATTTTTAAAATTGTTAAAAAAGAATTGTAAAATAAACATAAACTTTATCATTTTCACTGCTGTTAAGTATATACAGTTCAGTGGCATTTAAATACATCCATAGTGTTGAACCCCATCACCACTATCCATTTCCAGAGCTTTTCATCACTCCAAGCAGAAACTCGGTACCCATTCAGCAATGACTTCCCCTTCTCTCTCCCCTAGTCTCTGGCAACCTCTGTTCCATTTTCCGTCTCTATGAATATGGCTACTCTAGGTGCCTTGTTGAAGCAGAATCACACAATATTTGTCCTTTTGGAACTGGCTTGTCTTACTTCACGTAGCATCCTCAAGGCTCATCCACAGTAATGCTGCTGTGCACGGGGGTGTTCGAGGATCTGAGAGAGTCCTGTGGTTGGCTGTGAGGGGTCTTTTGGAGCAGAGCCATCAGAAAGACTGGTAGGTGGAAGCAAAGACAGGAGCAGAAGGACCCGTGGGTTTTTGGCTTAGTGGCCGGGGTGGCTTATATTAAGTTGGGGAAGAACTTGTAAAGTGCTCTGCAAACACCAGACAGTATTTTATTCAGAATTGTTTTAAGGAGTTATCAGCCGTGAAGTTATCCTAATAAACACATGAAAACCTCCCTTTATTTATTGAGACAGGGTTTCACTGTCACCCAGGCTGGAGTGCAGTGGTGCAATCCCTGCTCACTACAACCTCCACCTCTGGGGTTCAAGTGATTCTCCCATCTCAGCTTCCTGAGTAGCTGGAACTACAGGTGCATGCTACCACACCTGGCTAATTTTTGTATTTTTAGTAGAGATGAGGGTTCACCATGTTGGCCAGGCTGGTCTCGAACTCCTGGCCTCAAGTGATTCACCTGCCTTGGCTTCCCAAAGTGCTGTGATTACAGGCATGAGCCACTATCCCCAGCAAAAACCTCCCTCTAAGAGTCATGCACCTGGGGCCTGGGCACGCAGCTTTCCTTACTCCTTCCATAACTGCCTGATTTGAATGAGCAATTGGCAAACTATGGCCCACAGACCAAATCCGGCTCACCACCTGGTCTTATATGTCCTAGAGCTAAGAATAGTTTTCACATTTTAAAATATAAAATGGGGTGGAAAAAAAGACAATGGAGCCCTTCACCTAGAACAGTTGCTCACTTTTGACTCTTGGCCCCAGAGAGCCTAAAACATTGACTCTCAGGCTCTTTGTAGAAGTTTGCTGACCTCTGACCTGTTTATTGGTTTGGCTCAGACAGAAGAAGACAGTGTGGTATCTTCTTCTGGAAATAAAAGAAAACAAAACAAAAATCAAAACCCCTCCTCACCACTGCTGACCTACTTCTCTGTAGAGTTTCTTTTGTTCTGATGAGCACCTGCTGGTAATAGGAAACTGCAAGCCAGACCCACCCTGAGGGCCTCTGCGGCCACCACCGTTAACAGCTCCAGTCAGCTGAGCCGGGTGAAATGGATTCGTGCCAGCACAATGTTGTTTACCAGAGCAAGTGATTTATTTAGCATCTAAATTTTAAAGGGTGCCTGTGCTTCCCAGGAAGCTGTCTGGTTTAGAAAATTGCCCATAATAAATGCATGTAATAAATCCATTAGTTTGAACCAAAAGGAAGATATTCAAGTTTTATAAGAGAAAAGGAATTTCTCCTCATCTTCGCTAAATGCATGTTGTGTAAATAATTACAAACAATGGTTTGAATGGGTGCTAAATTATCAACTTGCCAAAATGCAATCATGGCTCTTATTATTCCAATTAATCATGCAAAAATCCGCTAGCTGGTTTCTTCCTAGTGAGGCCTCCCCCATTCCTGAATAACCCAAGAATCCACAGTGCTTTGCGTCAGAAGACTCTGGAGAGAGCCGCCCCTTTGCTCGGGATTTTAAACTACTGGACCCAGTCTTGGGCACTCCTGGGTCTCCTCATCTGCTGCTGCAGGGATGCCGTGGCCTGGTAGGTTGCAGGCTGCCCCATTCTCACGCTCTTGAAGTTCTAGTTGTTTTAGTTCATACTCACTTAGCTCCCGAGGAGCTGAGTCCTAAGACGCAGTGAGCTTCGATCCCAAGCCATGCCCCCTCCCCGAGACTCCCAGACCAGGGACGAGGCGTAGAGCCACAATGCTGTGTCCTGAAATGTGGATGTCACCACATCCATCTTCAAGGGTACCGGGGTTGGGCAGGACGTTCTTCTAGGAAAGTTTTTGGCCTCCGGGAAATTTGCAAATTTACCCACCTGCTTCTCTGGAATTACTTCTGTGCACCAAGGGAGATTGGGTGTGGTGGTCTTTGTCAGGCCGTAGGAGGTCCTGGGCAATGAATATCTACTCGCCTCACCTTTATATAACCAAGAGGGGTTCCCAGGAGTCTTCTTCCAGATGAGAATATTGGTGGTGCATGGTGCGTTGCTGGTTCACCTAGTTGAAGTGGCTGGGAGCCTCTGTCCTGCAAAATGTATGCATTCAACAAGTGGTTTTTTTTTTTTTTTTTTTAGAGATAGTCTCACTCTGTTGCCCAGGCTGGAGTGCAGTGGTGCGATGTCGGCTCACGGCAACCTCCGCCTCCCGGGTTCAAGTGATTCTTGTGTCTCAGCCTCCCGAGTAGCTGGTACCACAGGTGCACACCACTGCACCCAGCTAATTTTTGTATTTTTGGTAGAGATGGGGTTTCGCCATTGTGGTCAGGCTGGTTTCCAACTTCTGGCCTCAGGTGATCCACCTACCTCAGCCTTCCAAAGTGCTGGGATTACAGGAATAAGCCACCACGCCCAGCCACATTCAACAAGTGTTTACGCAGCACCTCCTGTGTGCTGGACAGTGAGCTGTCCTGGGCAGTTGGGATACACCAGTGAACAGTGTGTAAAACAAAGACACAGTGGGGTATAAAGCTCTGTTCTTGAAGACAATGCAGTGCTAGGGGACCCAGATTGCTCTGTGTGTGTGTGTGTGTGTTTAGGACACTGAAAGTCTTCCTATAAGAGGAGGCATTTGACAGGGTCTGGAAAGCTGAGCGGGATTTACCAAGGCACACAGAGGCAGAGCTGCGGAGGGGCATCCATGCCTGAAAGTCTGGAAGTGAGCAGGAGGTGGGCAAGTTCAGGCCTGGAAGAGCCACATGGTGGGAGCCAGGAATGCTTGGGGAGCACAGTTTGCCCATAGAATTCTCAATTTCTTGCAAATAAATCAGCTCCAGGAGGGGCCGCTCAGGGGAAAAGGTGCCTGTAGGGTGGGCTGGGGCCCAACTCTAAGGGGCTTTGAATGCTTTGCAAAAGGGTTCAATCTGTGTGTTTGTAGCCTCATCCTCAGGGCCCCCAGCAGTGGCCAACTCTTGGGGTGCCATGACAAAGACCTCCAGGTGAGTGACACCCCCTATGGTTGGGTCCTGTCCCCTTCCCAACCACTGGTTTTCCATCTCCCCCAGTGTGCCCCCCAAGGGCTGGCTCTGTAGGTGCCTGTTGGAGAGGAGCACCCTGACTCACTATCTCATCCCCACCTGTTCTAGAGATCACATTGAATAACTTTTTCCTTCTTAGGTGCTACGTGCTACACTTTCTGATTTAGGACCAGCATTCATTAGCACCTGTTTTGAGCACCTCCAAGGGTGGGGACGATTTCCCTGGGTCTGTCTTCTCAGCTCAAAGCGGTTCTTTGTGTACAGCATTTCTAACTGTGGGCTCAGCCCCCACATTTGAGTTTCTGAAAGAGCAGCAGACAGGAGTTGAAGGCAGAGGTCCTCAAGGTTGGTCCTTGGACCACATGAACCTGCCTCATCCTGTTGGAAATACAGATCTCCAGCTCAGATCTGCCAAGTTTGAATCTCTAGAAGGGGGGCCAGCAGTCGGTTTTTGGAAAGTGTTTCCCAAGTGGTTCTTAATGTATGTCAAAGTTTGAAGACAACTATATGGGAGAGCGGCTCCTTAACATTTTGGGAGCTGGGGCTAGGTCTCCTTGATTGGATGCACGTGTTTGGCCTTCTGAGATAATGGAATCTGGGCTCAGCTGGCCTCTGCCTGATGGTGTCTAGGTCTCCAGAGTCACTACCTGCAAGGCTATTGTTCACAGTGGAGAAAAGGTGACTCTTTCTTTCTTTTCTTTTCTTTTCTACTTTTTTTAAATTGAGGCGAAGTCTTGCTCTGTCACCCAGGCTGGAATGGAATGGCACAATCTTGGCTCACTGCAACCTCTGCCTTCCGGGTTCAAACGATTCTCCTGCTTCAGCCTCACAAGTAGCTAGGATTATAGGCGCCCACCACCATAACCTGTCTAATTTTTGTGTTTTTTAGTAGAGATGGGGTTTTACCATGTTGGCCAGGCTGGTCTTAAACTCCTGACCTCAAGTGACCCACCTGCCTTGGCCTCCCAAAGTACTGGGATTACAGGCGTGAGCCACCATGTCCAGCTGGAATCTTTCTTTTTTTGAGACAGGGTCTCACTTTGTTGCCTAAGCTGGAGTGCAGTGGAACAGTCTCAGCTCACTGCAGCTCAGCATCCCTGGGTTCAGGTGATCCTCTCATCTTAGCCTCCCGGATAGCTAGGATCACAGGCATGTGCACTGTCCCCAGCTAATTTTTATATTTTTTTTCTGTGTTGCCCAGGCTGATCTCAAACTCCTGGGTTCAAGTGATCTTCCTGTCTTAGCCTTTAAAAGTGTTGGGATTACAGGCATGAGCCCTTATGCTTGGTCAAATCTTTCTTATTTGAAACAAAATCTCCTTCCCTGGGGTTTCTACCCTGTGGCTCTGGTTCTGCCCACTGGAGTCAGATCAAGTAAACTCAGTGTGTCTTCTAGATGGCAGCCCTGCAGACATCTGCAGGCTGCTGTCATATCAAGATCCTTGGATCTTTTGACCAGTTTTTATCTATTATGATCACTTTGCTCTCCTGGGCGCTCCCTTGAATGATGACTCTGTCTTATGTGTTTTCTGTGTATTCTTATTTAACCCTTCCCACATCCCAATAAGGTTGGCTTTATTATCCCCATTTTACAGATGAGCAAATGTAGGCCCAAAGAGGTGAAGAGACTTTCCTAAGATTACATGACTAGTTTGTGTCAGAGCTGGGATTTGAACCTAAGGTCAGCTAGACACAAAAGCCAGAGTGCTATTATGATCCCCATTTTACATACAGAGAAACTGAGGCTTAGAGAAGTCAAGGACCTACCTAAATCACACCACAACAAGTGGTAGAGCTGGGATATGACCCCAGAGCCTACATTTTTTTGGTGACAGGAATCTCACTCTGTTGCCCAGGCTGGAGTGCAGTGGCGTGATCATAGCTCACTGCAGCCTAATATCAACCTCCTGGGGTCAAGGGATCCTCCGGCTTCAGCCTCCCAAGTAGCTGGGGCTACAGGTACGTGCCACTATGTCTGGTTAAGTTTAAAAAAAATTTGTAGACACAGGGTCTTGTTATATTGCCCAGGCTGGTCTAGAATTCCTTGCCTCGAGTTTTCCTCCTGACTTAACCTCCCAAGTCACTGGGATTGCAGGTGTCAGCCATTACACTTGTCAGAGCCTGCATTCTTAATCATGATGGCAAATAATGCCCTCATAGTAGGCAGTGTATGGTAGTAATCATGTCTACATTAGGAACTTTACTGCTGAACACAGGGGCTGCTAGGCACATAGTTAGCAGCCAAAAATATTGGATAATAGGATTGTTGATATTATTCTTAGAGATTGACACTGTTCCCACCTAATATGACATATATATATATTTGTGGACAAGTAAACCTGTCTTATGTCAAAGGGAATGTGTTTTTTAACTTGACCTGTAAGATGACCAAAATTGCTGTTGCTTGGGTGCAGGCAAATGTTTCAAACCATCCTTGGAGTGACTGGTACCTTTAAATACCGCCAGTAGTGTTATTTTTGTAGAGACAGGGTTTTGCTATGTTGCCCAAGCTGGTCTTTAACTCTAGATCTCAAGCAATCCTCTCGCCTCAGCCTTCCAAAGTGCTGGGGTTACAGGGGTGAGCCACCACACCTGACCTACATTAATGTTTACTGAGCACCTAACACAGGCCCAGGGGCACAGGGCCCCTGAATCAGATCCTATAGCTGTCCATTCACAGTCAAACCCCCTTCCTTGTAGACTGAATGAGATTTTGTTCTGGTATCAGGTAACGGTATTTCATGGCCCCTTCTCCAGCTCCAAAGGCCATGTCTTAAGAAGCCCAGCTTTTCGGCCACGGCGCGTGACTGGGTGTGGTGGAGTTTCAAGATGCTGATGAACTTACAGTCTGGTGCTTGAAAGAATCAGTGAAGCTTTTCAAGTAGATGAGATATATTTGGATATGTTACCTTTAGTATCTACAGAATAGAGGATGCTTTTTTTGGTTGTTCTTTTCATAGTGGTAGCAAGTGTGAATTTTGAGATGGCCCCAACCATCTATAAGAATATTACCTGACAGTTTTGTGTCTCTGCCTTATAGTTGAATTGATCCTGCAGAAAATTTTTATGGAATTCAATTTCATTATTTAAAGTAGTTTTTCTATGAACCAGCTGTGGTCTGTAACTTGACAGTGTTAATACCAAAGAGCAATACCTTAATCATGGTTCATATACTCAACAAAGATACGACTTAACTCTAAATATTGTTAAGATTGTTATTTTACAGTACTTTTTTTGTGTGTGTAGTTTATGAGAGCCGAGTCTTTTTTTTTTTTTTTTTTTTAAGGCTCCACTCTTGTTTCCCAGGCTGAAAGACAGTGCTGCGATCTCAGCTCACTGCGCCATCTGCCTCTTGGGATCATTCTCCTGCCTCAGGTTCCTGAGTAGCTGGGATTACAGGCATGAACCACCACACCCAGATAACTTTGTATTTTTACACATTTTTGTTTTGAGTCTTGTTAGTGCCCAGGCTGGAGTGCAGTGGCACAATCTCGACTCACTGCAACCTCCACCTCCCAGGTTCAAGTGATTCTTCTGCCTCAGCCTCCCAAGTAGCTGGGATTACAGGCTAATGTTTGTAGAGGTGGGTTCCATGCTGGCCAGGCTGGTCTCGAACTCCTGACCTCAGGTGATCTGCCTACCCTGGCCTCCCAAAGTGCTGGGATTACAGGTGTGAGCCACCACGCCTGGCCTAGAGCTTGGGCCTTGAAACCTGACTCTACCACTTACTGGCGGTGAAGCCTTGGGAAATTGTTATTTATTTATTTATTTAGAGATGGAGTTTTGCTCTTGTTGCCCAGGCTGGGGGAGTGCAATGGCACAATCTCAGCTCACCGCAACCTCCGCCTCCCGGGTTCAAGCAATTCTCCTGCTTCAGCCTCCCGAGTAGCTGGGATTACAGGCATGCACTGCCACACCAGTCTGGTTTTGAACTCCTGACCTCAGGTGATCTGCCTGCCTTGGCCTCCCAAAGTGCTGGGATTATAAGCATGAACCACCACATCCAGCTGGGAAATTGACTTAACGTCTCTTGTCCTCAGTTTCCTCATCTGTCAAGTGGGGATAATACTAGGGCCTAAATCATGGGGCTTTGTGAGGATTTGAAAAGCCATTGAGCATGGTGCCTGGCACATGGCAAGCTCTCAAATAAAAGCCATTGTGATGATTATTCCAGAGACATGAACTACTGTGAGGACCCTGGCTGCAG
The DNA here is from genome assembly GCF_001604975.1 of Cebus imitator. NCBI lineage: Eukaryota > Metazoa > Chordata > Mammalia > Primates > Cebidae > Cebus > Cebus imitator. The sequence continues at coordinate 979,624 of NW_016107614.1, read as the reverse complement.
CCTCGCTCCTGTCCCCTGTCCCGCACCAGCTGAAATGCTTTCCTCCCGCTGCAGGGGCAGGCTCAGGTGGGCATGAATAAACTCTTTAGCAAAGGTCTTCCTCCAGGACCCTTCTGTTTCTTCTTGCTTGTACTATGCTCTTGTTCTATGCAGTTCTGGACTTCATGGCTCAGCTCTGACCTGGAACCCAGACTTCAGGTTCCTATTGATCCTAAGTTGGTCCCCAGAATTGTGTCTTTTTTCTGGCCATGAATTTGGGCTCCCTGATCTTGAAGATCTTGAGATACTCTTTTTGACCTGCCCTAGTTAGATGCTCTGAGAACCTCCTTGCTGATAAATTGGCTCACAGGTGGCTGCGGATTGGTGCTTCTCCAGCTTCTGCCTGAGAGCACCCCCGGAGACAAAGACGTGTGAACACCGTTCAAGTCTGCTACAAGTGAGAAGGGTGTCTAAAGCCTTGTGTCTGATCTTTAATTCATGGGGATTTTGCAGCACTTCCTGACTTGAACAAGTCATTATAATATAAAAAGTTTAACTTACCATCAGGAAAGAATACGAAGAGTGGCTGCCCTGTTCATTACTGCATGGGATGCAGCTGCAATGAATCTAGCTATTTTTTCATATGCGCTGAATTGAAAAGAGATCACATTGCCTTGAAGATTATCTTCTCTCCTCTTCCCAAGGTTACAGTATGTTAAAAACCCAGATCCTTGTAACTCTGTGGCTATAAAGGGCAGCAGCTCTTTGTTTGGCAGCTTCAGGTAATTGCCGACGAGAGACATCTGGAATACCATGGGAGCAGTGGGCCCGTGGAGCAAGTTCAGGCTTCTGCTGCAGGCTGGATAGCCCGGGAAATGATGAGCATGCACTCCCCGACCTGGTGAAGCTGCAGAACTCTGTCTCTTGCTGCCCTCCAGGTCTTTGACTGGCCTGCTTCTGCTTCTTAAGGCTGGTTTCATTCATGTGCTTTGAATCCTGCAGCCTGTATCTGTCTGCTTCTGCTCTTTGAGTCAGATAGGATACAGGTAACAGAACATTCCATGGACAGTGGCTTAAACCATAATGAGACTCAATTATCTCAGAAGCCTGGTCTAGAGTTGATGAGCACATAAAAAATGTTGAAAGGACTCAGGCTCTTTTGATTTCTCTGCTTATCATCCTCACTGTATTTGCTTTTCTTAAGCTTGTTACCTTTTTTTTTTTTTTAGATGGAGTTTCGCTCTTGTCACCCAGGCTGGAGTGCAATGGCACGATCTCTGCTCACTGCAACCTCCACCTTGCGGGTTCAAGCAATTCTCCTGCCTCAGCCTCCTGAGTAGCTGTGACCATAGACACACACCACCACAGCCAGCTAATTTTTGTATTTTTAGTAGAGACAAGGTTTCACCATATTGGCCAGGCTGGTCTCGAATTCCTGAGCTTAGGTGATCTGCCCACCTCAGCCTCCCAAAGTGCTGGAATTACAGGCGTGAGCCACCGTGCCTGGCCAAGCTTGTTACCTTTTGATGGCAAGATGGCTGCCACAGCTCCAGCCATCACACCCTCACTCAACCACATTCAAGGCAGGAAGGAGGAGAAAGGGACAGTTTCTTCAATTAAATGTCTATCTCTTTTATCAGGAAGCAAGCAGCCCTTCCTCAGATTTGTCTTTATTTTCCATTGGCTAGAACTGTATCTCGATGGCAAGGGAAAATGGGAAAGTAAGAATCTGGGAAAAGCAAATGAAATTACTGTGTTTGTTTAGCCCAATTGTGATTCATCTTCTGAGGCTGGAACAAATATCAGAGTCTGATCAATAAAGAGAAGACAGTGACTTTAGGGTGGGCACTAACAGTGTCCACAAGTCTTTCTAATTTCCTGTGTCACCCTCAACTTGCTGGCATAAGCCCTCAGGCCCATGGCTTGCTTGAGGAGCCTCAGGAGAATACCCGCTTCTTGGTCAGACCCTCCTTTGTAGCTCTTGAGGCCCTCTTCGTACTTTGCTGTGAAATATGTCATAGGGAAGAGATGTCCTCTTTGATCAAATCTCACAGAATTGCATTCTGCGCCAGTCTGTAGGTTACAGACGATGGAGATAGAGATAGCTCTCGCTCCAGCACGTCTCAAAGACTGCTGTCTTTGCGAACAGAGATTGTTCTGAAGAAAAGGCTGACCATTGGCCCAACGCACAAAATTATCCCCCAAATCAAGTTTGGGTAGAATGACTATTCCCAGTAATTGGCCATTGTTATAGACAATTCCGTGCATTTGCATTGCTTTCCAATGCAGGGTGGCCTAGGAGCGGCACAGACTTGGGAGCCCAGGTTTGAGTCCTGGCACTGACAGCGTGACCTGGGGCAAGTCCTTGAACTTCCCTGGGCCTCTATTGATGTCCCTCTGAATAGGAGACAGGATTGCCACCTCAGGGTTGCTGTGAGGATGGACTGGGACTTGAGCGGGAGAAGGCTGGAGGGCTCTAAGTGTGGTGTTACTTCCTGCCTTCAAGGCTTCTACCAGGAGCAGATTTTCAGTTATGTATTTGCACTTGAACTTGGCCACCTGATGGCTGGCTTTGTTAGAAATCAAGACCATGACTTATTTGGAGCAAGGCTCTTATACCTCATTGGCCTTTGGGCCTCTCTTTAAGCTTCCCCAAGGAGCAGATAAGCAGGTCTCAGTTTCTTGGTTTGTAGGTATGTGTGGGGAGATTTTTCCTTCCTTTTGTCCTTTGCTATTTTTTTCTTTTATTATTGAGGTAACATTTACTTACAGTAAAGTCCACAAATTCTTTGTTTTTTTGAAACAGAGTCTCTCTCTGTCACCCATGCTGAAGTGCAGTGGTACAATCTCGGCTCACTGCAACCTCCGCCTCCTAGGTTCAAGCGGTTCTCCTGCCGCAGCCTCCCGAGTAGCTGGGACCGCAGGCTCCCGCCACCATGCCTGGCTAGTTTTTGTATTTTTAGTAGAGATGGGTTTTTACCATGTTGGCCAGGCTGTCTCTAACTCCTGACCTCAAATGATCCACCCAACTCCCAAAGTGCTGGGATTACAGGCATGACCCACCATACCTGGCCAAGTCATGTGCTGTATAGTTTGTGTATTGTTTCTGTATTTGTACATCAGCGCAAGCATTGCTCTAATCAGGATATGGACTGTTTCCATCGCTCCAGAGGCTTCTCCAGCCCCTCACCCGCTTCCTCCATCAACCCAGCTTGTGCTCCTAGCATGCGGCAGCTGTCCGTGAACTTCACATGGGTGGTATTGTACACCATGTGCTTTACATCTTTCCCTCAGGACCTTCACTTCTTTTTCTGGTCAATTTTAAGCAGCCTCTCAGCTCTTGTGATGGGCGGGGCTCCTCCCTCTTGGCACATCACTGGTGACAGCCTACTGTGGTCTCCTGAGATGGCAGAAGCCTCAGATGTGCCTCCCTTGGCAGGGTGTGCCCTGGGATATTCCTGCGGGCACCCAGACCAGGCCTTTGCTCCCAGAGGCAGCTCTGTGGCTTTACTGTCTGCTGCATTGCAGGGCTTAGAGGAGCTGGGAATGGGCTGGGGGCTGGCTGCCCTGGGCAAAGGTTTCTGAGAAGTGGCCTGAAGTCAGGCCAAGCTGGGGGGCTTTAGAGAGGGAGTGGATAAAGCTACAGACCCAAGAGAGATCTGCACCATGGGGGGTGCTCACAGAACACCCAGTGATCTTAGAAGCGGCGGTGAAGTGTGGGGTGATGAATTAGGCATTAGCTCGGCCCTCCACTGAGAGTGAGGGGGGACAGGCCCCACCCCTGCCGACCAGGCTGGCCTTAGGTGTGGTATAGTGGGAAGTCCCCCTTCCCTACAAAAATATCCCTTTCGCCTGCCTGCTGACACCATGTGCTCACCTACTTTTTCATGTCAGGGGTGTTTCCTGGGGCCCTGGGTATGCCAGGCAGTGTGCTAACGCCAACCGTGTGAGGATGCCACAGGGGCTCTCATCCTGAGGGCCCACCTCCTAGACAGGCTGTGAACGGGTAGCCCATAGGCCAGATTGGGACCTCAGATGTGCTGGCTTTGGTTTCCATAGTTTAAAAACCTGGAAATTGCCTATAAAAACTAGCTTCCTGACTTCTCTTGACAAATCAGGAGATCTGGCAACCCCAGCCTGCTACACAGCAGCAGGTAGCCGTGGGCACAGCATGCCTTCTCCAGTTTGCTACAGTCCCCAAAATCCTTCCAGCCTCATGCCCACTGGCCTAGGTATGTACATTTCTGCTACACCACTAGACATGTAGACAATTCTGCTTATCTGGATGGATGGGAAGAGTGGGTGAAGTCCTCACAGGGGAGGCAGTGAGGCTTGGTTACTGGTTGGAGAGGGCCGGTCCAAGCCTTCTCAGGCTCTTCCTTCTCAGGGTGATGCTCTCCTCGTCAGATGCTCTCTGGAGAGGATGATAGTGTGAGGGGAGGGGGAATGGGCAGGAGAGCAAGATGCTGAGATAGCATACCACCAAGGCCCAGGGTAGTGGATCTCATGGTCTGGACTACCTGGATCAGGATCACCTGGGGGTGCTGGCTGAAAACACAGCCCCACTGCAGCAGAGCCTGCAAGGGAGCTCCCCAGGTGACGGTCTTCTCACTCAAGTATGAGAAGAGGAGGCTGGGGCTTAGCGGGCCGTGGGTCTAACACAAACCATGTTTTCTAGGGCAAGACTGGGGACCCAACTCCCCCTTCCCGTCGATGGAGGCTTGTTCTGGATAGCCTGCTTCCAGGCACAGCTGGGGCCCCCACCAGGCTGAAGGCGTGAGAATCCTCTTCTCCAGCCTTCCGGCCCCTGCACCTGGAGGAAAGGTCACGCTTGCCTTTGCCAAGTCTTGTCATTTCCCAGCATCTTTGCCACGCAGGCAGTGGGCCAGCTCTGGGGAGTGGGATGGCGGCTGGTCGGCTGGTAAGGGACGCCTTGTCTCCTCTTCCCTTTGATGGGTGTGCCTGCCTCTCAGCCAGGTGGCCTGACAGTTGCTGGGCTCTGGCCAGGAGGCTGGAATCATGGCCCTTTGTAGGTAAGGAGGGGCAGGGGTTGGGAGGCCCTGGGGGTGGCCAGGGCGTGTGTAAGGAGGTGCTTATGCTCCCGTTCTTGAAGTGCCCCAGCAAGGGAGAGTCTCCTTCATACTGAGGTTCCCGGGGAGCAAATGGGAGGCCCTCATTCTCAGGATGGTGAAGGGCCCACCCCCACCCACTGTTGCCAGCACCTGAGCATATGGGCTCCCTAAATGTCTCACTTGCCAACCCTTGTCGGGTCCTGCACCCTGATCACTGCACTCAGGGAGCCGAAGGGATGTGCTGGGATTGCAGGTGAAGGAGAGGGCGGGGCAGGCAGAGCGTTCAGGAGCTCTCACATCAGACCACTGCCTCAACCCTGGCTGCACACAGGAAGCCTCCGGGAAGCTTTAATGTTTCCTGATGCCAGGACCCCATCCCCAGAGATTTGGATTTAATTAATCTGGGGTGCAGCCTAGGTGTTGGGGCTTTTGAAACTCCCCAGGGGCTTCTAATGTGCAGCAAAGTTTGAAAACCTCTGATGTGGGTGGAGCAGGGAGGGTGTTGTTTATGGGTTTTCCTTTCATCTGTTTGAGTTGTGAGCAACAGACCAACAAGCAGGACGCTTTCTTTCTGTGAGACGGATGCAATCTCTGTCTCCCAGGTTCAAGCGATTCTCTTGCCTCAGCCTCTTGAATAGCTGGGATAAAAGTCGCACACCACCACGCCTGGCTAATTTTTGTATTTTTGCTAGAGACAGGGTTTCACCATGTTGGCCAGGCTGGTCTTGAACTCCTGACCACAGGCGATCCGCCCACCTGGACCTCCCAATGTGCTGGAATTACAGGCGTGAGCCACTATGCCCGGCCTGGGTAATGCTTTTACTAATAACACCAATAGCTGTATGCTGTTGTCAATATTCAACAAAGTGAATGGACTATGAGGAGGTTGGAAAGAAGTCTGAGATTCAAGCTCCCAGTCTGTGCCACATGCATCATGTTTGCCACTTAATGGTCAGCCCTGGGAGTTTACGGATGAGGAGCTTAAGTCTTGGCCAGGTTAAGGACGTTGCTTGCACCTCACAGCTGTGGAGTAGTAGTGCCTTAATTGAAATTGATGTGTGACAAGGTGCTGGTAGGAATGAAAGTCCTTCCTGTTGCTTTCAATTGATTTTATAAACAAAGTATTTCTGGGGTCAGCTGGTGGAGGAGAGGGCTTCGGAAAGAACTGGGCTCCGACTCCTCTCTGCCTGCAAGATAGAGGGTGGGGAGGAGCTGAAGGCTATTTCGGGCCCCTTCCCCCATCAGATTAAGTCGGAATCTGGCCTCAGCCAGCTGCCCCAAGTGATTTTAAGAAAAAATACCTCTCCCTTTGCTTAAAGCCAAATAGGTCCCTGGACCTAAACTGATTTGACTAGTGTGATAAAAAGGGGACCTCTTTGTTGCTTCCAAATTCTCTTTCTCTCTCTCTCTGTCTCTGTCTGTCTGTCTCTCTCTCTGTCTCTGTCTGTCTCTCCCTCTCTCTCAGAGTTACTGCAATTTCACCAATTAGGTGATTAGATTCAGCCAGAAAATACTCATGGGAGGATAAGTGGGGAGACAATTCCATCTGTGACAGGGCATATTACAAGTTACAGATTCCTTTTGTGTGGGGGCCGATCCCACATTCTCAGCAGACCTATGCATCCTGGCAAACAGCAAACACCACAGAGAATGTGCCATAGAGACTTCTGAAGGTGCAAAGAGAGAGCATTTAAGGTGAGACTTGGAAGATGCTGGAAGTTGCTCTTTAATCGGTAACTTTATGCAAAGGAATTGTCCCACTGGCTTCCACAGCAGTGACAATGCTGTGAGCAGCTTTTTCTGTGGTGAAAGAAGTCCACTTTCTCCTACTGAGAGCGATTTCTGCGTTCTCAGTTGGTTCATGCAGGAGCAGCAGGCCAGGGAAGATAGCACCAGGGCTGGCTGGATTCCTGCCTGTCCACTTAGGGGCCCCCTCACCTCAGAGGGGGTTAGCCTCTGAGTCCTGGCTTCCTCCTGTGCATGCGGGGGGCTTCTGCTTCTGGCCAAGACATGGTAGCAGGGACTGGATTTGCACTCCTGCCTGAAACAATTTTTAAAAAACAGACAGAACATAGGAAATAATAGTTTTCAAGACACTAGGCATCAGGCTACAAGATTCAGGGGCCCCAGAGAGCTCTACGACTGTCCCTGCTTACTGCCTGGAGAGTGTTTTCTGGCTACAACCAGAGAGGGGAAACTCAGGCTGGGAGGGGAGACATGGAGGTAACTTCTGTAAGGTTCTTATACTCGATGTGAAGTGGCACAACATCACTTGAAGGTAAATTGTGAAAAGGTCAAGATGTATACTATAAATACTAAAGCGACTGCTTTGCCAGTTACAGCTGCTAAGCCAACAAAGAAGATAAAATGGAATCATCAAAATAGTCCAAAAGAAGGCAGAAAAGGGAAAAAATAGATGGAACAAAAACTCTATCAATTATCATGTTAAATGTCAATGGTCTGAACACCAAAAAGAGCAAGAGTTAATTCCTAAAAGAGCAAGAGTGAATTCCATGCTGCCTGCAAGAAACCCACTGTAAATATAAGGACAGAAATATATTCAAAGGACAAAGATGATTAGCATATGCCATGCTAACACTAATCAAAAGAAAGCTGGAAGGGCTATGTTAATATCAGACAAAGGGCTATGTTAATATCAGAACAAAGACACTATCTGGTAGATCTATATCTATGTATTTATATCTAATCTATGTTTGTAATATAGGGAACAATGATCCTTGCCTCACTGGGTTTTGGTAAGAAAGGACTGAGATAATACCTGGAAAAGTGCTTGACAGACTATAAAACATGATACAGGTGTAACTGGGCCTTAATGATTAGAAGCAGGATCATCTTATAAAGAGTCAAGGGGCTGGGTTTGAACTGCTGAGTTCTTGAGAAAAACAAAGAAATCCCAGATAGCAGCTCTGAGGAGGGCAGGGTAGGGCTGGCTGGAGGAGCCAGGGCCTAGGAATGTCAGTGCCAGGTACCTCGGCCAGCGCTTCAGAGGCCCTGCAAGTTGACCAGCATCCACCCTAACAAGGGGGCTTCCCTGAGCAGCAGGAGGAGAGATGGGACCAGAGGGCACTTGAATCCCATAACCTCAGAAGCTTTGGTAATCCTAGCAGATGTTTGGCTAAAAAGAAAAGTAAGATGTCCAGAAGTTGCTGTGGTGAGTCTTTCTGAGCATTTTCTCCTTCGTTGGTCTTATTTGGTTGGGACTGATACCATCATCTCCATTTGACAGTTGGGGATATGGAAGCTGAGCATTATAGAGCCATGTAGCCATTGGGCTGGAAGGGGACCCATGAAGTCTGGACCAGAGCTCAAGGCCTAACCACTACCTTAGCCATGCACGAGGTGAGGGATAGGAAGGCCTTGGGCGGCCAGATGGTTGTATCTAGATTCAGAAGCGGGGAGGGGAGGGGTAGAGCTAGGGTAGGCTTCTTCACACTCCATCCCATGCAGTGCATCCCTGCCCCTCCCTCAGGCTCCCCACTCCCCTCCCATGTCCCTCACCTGCCCTCCAGGGGTCAGGAGGTGAGGCGTGGGGACCAACCAGCCAGAAGGAGCTGGTGCTGGGCTGCAGCCCTGGGGCTATGCTAGGTTCCCCTGCCTCTCCTCCTTGGAGTCAGGAGGTCTAAGCCCTGCTCCAAGCCACACTGAACCTTGGTTTTCTCATCTGGAGAATGGGATGGAAGTTCTGACCTCTTGGGGATATCTGAGGGTTCCTCAGCAGTGTGGTTCCTGGTGTAGGATGGCTGCCTTCTCTCTTCTGTCTGCCCGGCCCAGCTCCTGCCCCTGCTCCCCTCTCCCCTCTTCTACTTGGGGGTATTTTTTGCCCTTGGACTCCCCCTGCCTCTCCAAGGCCTTCTGGGAGCCAAGTGCCTCAGACCTGCCAGTGGGCAGGTTGAAGATTTTTCCCTCACGACCCTCGAAGGCCAGACTGGTGGTCAGGAGTCAGGGAGCATGAAAGCTGAGTGAGACTAAGATTTTTTTTATGTTTCATTGGTATTTTTTTTTTTTGGGATAAAATTCACATAATACAAGGAACCATGTTAAAGTGTAGAATTCAGTTTGGGTACAGTGGCCCACACCTCTAATCCCAGCACTTTGGGAGGCCAAGATGGGGTGATCACTTGAATCTAGAAGTTTGAAACCAGCCTGGGCAACATGGTGAAACCCCATCTCTACAAAAAAATTAGGTGAGCGTGGTGGTGTGCGCCTGTGGTCCCAGCTACTCAGGAGGCTGAGATGGGAGGATGCTTGAGCCCGGGAGGCAGAGGTTGCAGTGAGTTAAGATCACCCCACTGCACTCTAGTCTGGGCGACAGGGTGAGACCGTGTCTCAAAATAAATAAATAAAAATTATACAATTCAGTGGCATTTAGTACATTCCTAATGTTGTACAACCACCAGTTTCAAAACCACTATTTTCAAATTTTTTTATCACCCCCGAAAAACACTCTATACTCATTAAGCAATCAGTCCTCATTCCCTTCCTCCCCGAAGCCCCGGGCAACCACGCATCTGCTTTCTCTCTATGGATTTGCTGTTGTGGTCATTTCATTTCAAAGGAATCATGGACTCTGTGGTCTTTTGTGTCTGGCTTCCTTCCCTTAGCATCATGTTTTAATTCATCCATGTTATAGCAAGTGTCAGTACTGTATTTCTTTTTAATAGGTGAATAATATTCTATTACATGTATGTAACACGATTTGTTTATCCATTCTGCTGTTGATGGAGATTGAGTTGTTTCTACCTTTCAGTTACTGTGGATAGTGCCGTGAGGAACATTTGTGAACAAGGGGAGTCCCTGTTTTCAATTCTTTAGAGCATATGCCAAGGGGTGGAGTTGCTGGGTCCTATGGAAATTCTGTTTATCTTTTGGAGAAACCGCCAAACTGTTCCCCACAGTGGCTGGTACCTCCTTTTAATTTTCAGATTATATTATTCTAAGTGCAAAGATAAGACAACACTGTAGAAAATTTGGAAATTATTCATTGAGCAGTTTTTAAAAAGCTTCAATTAAAAAAATGAAGTTACATATACATACATGCTTACTGTAACAATTCAAAGACATTTCTAGCAGAAAAAAGTCTATCTGCTCCCCCTGTACTTTCCCCCTGGCTGACAAATGTTGGCCCTTTAGTATGTATCCTTCCAGACATTTTCTAGGCATTGACAGAATTTGGGATTTTTTTCTTTTTACATGAACTTGTCATACTATCCCTATTATCTTGCTTTGAAATATTTATATCCATTTCTTGTGAATTTCAAGTGGGAAAGACTGTTCCAGAGCCAGGTGAGCAGTCCCTGGAGTAGAGACCCTCAGATCTGTGACCTGTCCTTGCTCTGTTAAAAAAAAATGTCTGGAAATCTGGGCCACAGGTATGGACAAAGTTGTCCTCAGTGGATGTGATAAAGAATGTATTATAATTTTCTTTTTGTTATCTGCATATACAAATTATTTGTAAAATGGGTATGAATTGCTTTTATAAGAAAAAAAAGTAGGGAAGAATTGAGGGGCAGGCTCAGTGCTCAGCTTGTACCTTAATTTAGCACTAGCTTCTCTCTTCCTTATTGCATGATGAGTTTATGTGTTTGCCTCCCTTGAGGGCGAACAGGCTTATTCACCTCCTTGCCCTCCTCATCTCCTCCCCTGCTCAGGGCTGAGCCCCATGCCAGGCACGCAGCAGGATTGCTGAACAAGCAAGTGGCCCCTTCAGGGTTGTGATGGAGACTGCAGAGGAGAAGGCGGGTCCCAAAGACCCCCATTTGCCCTCAGCTCAGGCTCACAAAGGAGAGTGCATGGCCTGGGGAGTCCAGGCCCCTAGGACCAGGCCCCCTGGGGTCACACTCTCTGCAGGGGCACCAGGCCCAGCCTCTGTGGGAAGCTGGGTGTGAGTGCAAGTGCACTTATTCATGGCAGCACCGGCCAGGGTACCCATAGAAGGCAGCACCCAGCTGAGGAAGTAATTAGAGCACTGCCAGGAGCAGGAAAGCGGGGCTGGAGGCTTGGAGGCTTGGGCTCCCTTTCCAGGAGGTAGAAATGGCTAGGCTGCTGGTGGAGGCGGAGAGCAGTCCACACAGGAATGGAGGTGCGAGCAGCTGGTACCTGGGGCACAGGGTAGGGTTGGCTTCTTGGGCTTGTCCGTCGTTCCTGTTTGGGAGGTGTAGGGGGAGGGCATGTGGTCTGTGGCCTGGAGGGGACCTGGCTAAGGCCCTTCCTCTCCTGCCTGGGCCTCTGCCATCTATCCCCCAAGCCTGGCCTGCCAGGGCTCATGGGAAGCATCACAACAGCCCCACAGCCCTGGCCTCAGCTTCCTGCCTCTAGCTTTCCAAGAGAAGCAGGCTATGAAGGTGGCGGTGGGGTTCCAGAGCTCAGGATCATTCTAGCATTTCCAGAGGATAGTCCCTGGTGGTGCTGGGCAGCTCCCTGCCTGACTCATCTGAAACCACGTTATAAATAACCTGGCAGAGGGACGTGGGCTGTCCACCCCCGTACTCGCCACACTCTGAGCAGGTGGCAGCACCAAGGTCCTGAGGGCTTCTGAGATGTCCAGGGCAGGGTTCTGGTCAGGAGCCAGGCCCCAGAGGATGCCGGGAGGGAGCGTTGTCCACCTCTGGTGAATGGCGCTGCGGGGGTTCTGGGCACCACGGAGTCTTCCCTCAGCTGTGATGTTGTCAGCACCGCAACCTTCAATGGGAGCATCGGGGATTTCTGGCTGGGCTCACTGAGCCACTATCGTCTAAAGTTGCTGGGCAACCTGCAATGAGTCACTTCCCTTCTCTGGGAACCCTAAAAGGTTGAACTAGGTGAGCACTAAGGTATATTTTTTATTCTCCTTGGTGGGGACAGGTTGGTGTTCCTAAATTAGATGCCACAGATATTTACTGAGCCCTCATGTCCCTGGCACTGTGATGCAATTTTCTTTTTTTTTTAAGAGATGAGGTCTTGCTGTGTTGCCAAGGCTGGAGTGCAGTGGTATGATCTCAGCTCACTACAGTCAACCTCCCAAGCTCAAGTAATCCTTCCATCTCAGCCCCCTGAGTAGCTAGGACTACAGGTGCACACCACTACACCCGGCTAATTTTAAAAGTTTTTGTAGAGATGTGGTCTCACTGCATTGCCTTGGCTAGTCTCAGATTCCTGGTCTGAAGAAATCCTCCCTCCTAAGCCTCCCAAAGTGCTGGGATTGCAGGCAACAGCCACTGCACTAGGTCCTTTTTTCTTGAGACAGAGTCTTGCTCTGTTGCCAAGGCTGGAGTGCAATAGCATGATCTCAGCTCACTACAACCTCTGTCTCCTGGGTTCAAGCGATTCTCCTGCCTCAGCCTCCCAAGTAGCTGGCACTATAGTCACATGCCACCACACCTGGCTAATTTTTGTTTTTTTTTTTTTAAGTAAAAATGGGTCTTGCCATGTTGGCTAGGCTGGTCTCGAATTCCTGACCTCAAGTGATCCGCCTACCTCGGCCTCTCAATGTGCTGGGATTATAGACATGAGCCACCACGCCTGGCCTCAAATATTTTTTAATAAGGCTCATCTGCTGCTAGCTAATGCATTGGTCAGGGGCCCATGCTGGTCGGGCCTCATCAGGATCCCACGCCAGGGCAGCAGCTGTATATATGTCAGCCATCTGAAGGGTTAGCAAGGGAGTGGGGTCACATCAGGCAGAAAACACCTGACGCTGAGAGGGAAGGGCACTGTGGGCTCTGACGCTTGTCTGAATTTCCCTCAGCAGCCCCATGCATCAGATGGACCCTGGGACTTGCTCAAGGTCCCACAGCTGGAAGTGGTGGGGGTTGGGGAGGTGTTCTGATTTCACACCCGGTTTCTTGGGAGGAATGCTCCTTGCTTCTGTCTTCTCTATTTGGAAAGATCTCAAGTAGACACGATGGCACCAGGAGCCAGAGGCCACTGGACAGAGAAGGCAGGGCCCTGTGTGTTCCTGACTGGGCCTGCTGTGGTCTCAGGCCGGGGAGGATACTGTGCCGTGGTGCTTGGTGGTGTCTGGTGCAGATGGGCATGTGTGGGTGGGGCAAGAGGAGGGGCAGTTACCCGCAGATGGAGCCTGCATGCTGGAGAAGGAGAATCTCTCCCTCGTGAGGCCTGGGGGACACCGGGAGCCTCCAGGGCAGGGACAGCATCTGGGGGGCCAGGGGTTGGGGACAGGGCTGCAATAGGCCTGATTTTGTTCCTGAGGAAGAAGAGACGTTTGGCTGGTCAGCCACAGAAGGCAGATAAGGACCCCGGACTTAGATTTCAGCATGGCACCGCCTGTGTGCTCACTGCCGGAGCATTTCCACCTGTGAGGTGGTGAGTGCCCAGTCCCCCGATGGGTGGCCTTCTGTGAGGGTGTGGAGGAGAGGACTTCCTGGGGAAAAGCTGAACTAGGCTAGTGGTTCCCAACAGGGCATACCAGAATCCCTGGAGGCATTTGCTTACGGCACAGATCCCCGAGTCGCCCTCTGACCCTCCACTGGATGGGACTCTCCAGGGCTGAGGCCCGGGGACTGAGATGCACAACCTCCACATCAGGCCTCCAGAGGCTGGGGCTCCATTTATCCCAGCCTCCCCTACCCACTCTGAGATATGCTGTTGAGGTTTCAAGCACAGTGCTGCCGCAGATGTAGTAGCAGTCCGTAGGCAGAGAAAAAACAGCAACCTCAGGAGATCGTGGATTTGGAGCTTAGTCAGTGGACTTAGTGGCTGCACAGAACCTCGACAATGGCTTCCCTGCAGGCCACTCCAGAGACTGATGTCAAGTGTCATGCCTATGGGGATTAAGATGCTGAAGGGTTTGGTATCTTTCAAGGGAAACAGAGCTGCAGGGCCTTCAACAAACTGCTCTGCTCCTGTGGTCAGTCCAGTTCAATAGTAATTTCTGGTGGGGTGTGGTGGCTCACGCATGTAATTGCAACACTTTGGGAGGCCGAGGCTGGAGGACTGCTTGAGGCCAGGAGTTCGAGACAAGCCTGGCCAACATGGCAAAACCGCTTCTCTACTAAAAATACAAAAATTAGCAGGGTGTGGTGGCACACACTTGTAATCCCAGTTACGTGGGTGGCGGAGGCATGAGAATTGCTTGAACCCAAGAGGCAGGGGTTGCAGTGAGATCACACTATTGCACTCCAGTCTGGGTGACAGAGCGAGACTCCATCTCCAAAATAAAACTGAACAAAACAAAACAGAACAGAACAAAACAAACAAACGTGGACCCTGATGAGGGGAGCCTGGTGCAGTAGGAAGAGTGCAGCAAGGGTGAGTCCAAAGCCTCCTCCTCTCTTGCTGTGTGACTTTGAGCTAGTCTCTTACGTGCTCTGGGCCTTTCATTTGTAAAGCGAGGGAGTTGGGCCTTCAAATCCCCCTGACCTGGCATGTTATAATACCTTGAGTGACCAGGAGCTGGGGTGTTTGCCTATTGGCTGGCATCAAATGTTGTTCTGACCTGTTCCTTGCTGTGGCGTCTCCCCTCCTTGTTACCTGTTTCCCGCTGTCTGCTGGAAGTGTGGCTGGCCTGGCCAATCATGCAGGAAGACCTGGTAGCAATGGAGCCAGGACAGTTGGTGGGTGGGAAGGAGTGGGTACATGGACCTGACAGGCAGTGGGGTCGGCCAGGACTGCTGCAAGGGGCGGGGGGTGCTCTTTGGGGAGGGACCAGGGCAGTAGAAACTGGCAGGAAGTTATAGGCTCTGCCTCAGAGAGAGGACTGGGACCAGAAGTGGGGATTCTGGCTTAGCACACAAGCCTTTGAGAAGCATGAGGCCTCCAGAAAGCACTGTGGCCAGGTGTAATGTACGGGACACTCCTGGGGTTAGGAATGGGACAGGCAAGGAGACATTAATTCCATATCTTGAGGGAACATTCAAGGCCAGGCATTGCATTTGTTCCATTTCCAGATCTCACAAAACCCAAGAGAGCGGATGTCGTTTGCACCATTTATAGACGAAGACAGCAAAGCCCACGTTAAATGATTTACTCATAGCCACACAGTCAGTGAGAGGCAGAACAGGACCTGAACTTGGGCCTGGCTGATTCTAACGTGCACAGGGCTCCCCCTGTACCGTGCACCTCCTCTTCTGTTACAAGCATCATTCTTCTAAAGCAAGATGGCACCCATCAGCCCAAGGCTCTGCGTGTATCTGTCCAAGGTCAGGAGTATGTGCACAGAAATGGACATGCATGAAGGAAATGTGATTCAGAATTAAATTGCAACAGAGAAATTTAAAACAACCTAGGCCAACAGAGTCAGCAGGATTTGACCTTGGGACCTGTCAGGTTGCAAAACTGATGGCTGGGGGAACTGAGGTTGATGAGCCCCAGCCCCTGGCCATGTACTTACATGGTATGTGGAAGGCGGCTGCAGGGTAGTTGCAATGCCTCGTATTTCCAGGGAGGTGGGCATGAGCTGCCGTCCTGGAGGTAATTGGGGAGGGGTCCCCCAAAGAGGCAGAGCTTGAGTTGTCTCTCAAAAGATGGGTTGGAAGTCATGTGGCAGTTAGGTATGGGAGAGAAGAGTTCTAGGCAGCTGGAATAGCATATGAGAAAAATCAGAGGCCTGGAAGGCTGTGTGGAGTTGGGGAGACTGGGAGTAGCTCCCTGGGGCTGGAGGCTGGGTGCAGGTGAGGAGGGAGGTGTGGGAGACAAGGCTGGGCAGGGGAGCCAGAGCAGTGGGCCAGATTCTGGAGAGGGTGTATCTGTGTGACTTCCTGACTTTGGCCAAGCCTCAGTTTCCTCAGCTAGAAAATGGGAAAAATAAGGCCCTCTGTCTATACAGGATGTCGTGAGATATAAAGTAGGCAACAGTAGAGTGGGCGGGAGTGGGCCTGGTGCAGGTGGAGTCACCGGCTGTCGCTGCTGCAGGCGATGGTGATGGTGATAACAGCAACTGGGCTTCCCGATTTCCTTTCATTTATTCTCAACACAGTAGCAAGAGTAGTTCTGTTAAGACATATGCAAATAATATCCTTCCTTGGCTGACAAGCCTCCAGGGACTCTCCTTTCATGAATGGGAAAAGCCACAATCCTTGTGACGATCTTCAGGCCCTGCCTGATTTGACCTGCCCCTTAGCATCCTCCCCAGGTGTCCCCATGCTGCTCCCTTCCTGTCACTCTGCTCCAGCTGCTGGCCTCTTTGCCTTCACAGTGGAGGACACCTGGGGAGCCTCCTTCAGGTCTTCAATCACATGTCACTTTTTTTTGTTTTTTGAGACAAGGTCTCATTCTGTCACCCAGGCTGGAGTGCAGTGGTGCAATCATGGCTCACTGCAGCCTTGACCTCCTGGGCTCAAGAGATCTTCCCATGTTGGCCTCCTGAGTAGTTGAGACCACGGGTATATGCCACCACACTCAGCTAGTCTTTTAAAATGTTTTGTAGACATGTAGTCTCACCATGTTGCCCAGGCTGGTTTCGAACTCCTGGGCTCAAGCCATCCTCTTGCCTTGTCCCCCCAAAATGCTGGGATTACAGGTGTGAGCTACTGCACCCGGCCACATCACCTCTTTAGTGAGGTCTTTGGTCCTGCTGTCTAAAATTGCAAACTGCCCCCTGGCCCCTGCCAGCACCCCGTTCCCCTCCCCATCTCCCTTCCCTCCTCTATATCCCTTCTCAGTGTTGATCACCTTCTAATGTATTATGTATTTGTATTGTGTTGCTTGTCACTCCCATTAGAACATAATGAGAGCAGGGCCCTTTGCCTGTTTTGTGCCCCACAATACCTCCAGCGTCTGGCTCAGAATTGGTGCTCAGTAATATGTTACTGTTTTTTATATGCTCTCTGAAGGATAGGTTGGGCCAGTCTCCCTTCCTGGTGTGGCTGGGCCGTGACCGGGGGCCTCTAAGTGTGCTGTGCTTCTTCAGAAAAGCATTTCCTCCATCCCTCCTCTCTTCCACAGGAGCCCAGGGGCTGCAGGCTTCCTGCCGACAGTCTCTCCCACCTGCAGGCATCCTGCTGATTTCAAAATGTAGCCCCTCTGCTGACTCCGGGCTCCCGCCCTGCCAGGAAGCTCAGTGAGCATCTGGGGAGGATGGCTGGCAGGCTGTGTGCCGTCTCATTCCAGAGGAATTTCCCCAGTTCTCAAAGCTGTCCAGTGCCTGGAGACTCCAGAGCCTGGGTGGCCTGATTTAGATCCTGGGAGCAGAGCCCCAGCTGCATGCAGTCTTCCCTAGCCAGCTGAAACTCCTTCTGCTAGAGAGTCCTTCTCTCTAAAGCCTCTCTGGCCTTGTGCATTTCTGCCCCAGGGAGCTTTGTCTTTCTAGATTACTGGGCTGCACCCAAGTGTGGGAGTAAGGTACTGCAGCCACTTGGTCACTCTGCAGTACCACACTCCTCTTTCTTTAGGCACACCCCCTGGAGCACCTGCAGGTCTCAGACCCCCTCCCCTCCCAGTAGTCCCAGCCTCATCCCCTGTCAAATCTTGTTGGCCCATGTCCTATTTGCTTATTGCCTGGCCTATTGGAGTGACTGACAGTCCAATACCTTCCCCATTTACTGTGTCCTTCTGGGACCTTCAGGAGACAACAATGCTTTCATTCAGAGGAGTGGACAGTGGAATTACAGGCTGGCAGTGGTGGGACTTTGGAATAGGCTGGCCTCCAGTCTCTGAATTCCCACTAGGGGAGTGGAGAGACTCCCTGGAAAAAGGACAAGATTGGGTATCAGATAGACCAGAGTTGGAATCCTGACTTTCCTACCTGGAGGAAAGTCCACTCTTGGGGAAGTTCCTTGCCTGTCTGTAGAATGGGTGTAGCAGAGGCACCACTCCTCCCAGGATGGCTGGTGGCTGGGAGGACTAAATGAGATGATGATTGTGAGGTCCTGGCTTGGGGCCTGGCAACAGAGTAAGGGTCAACAAATGGGAGTGGTCCTGCTACACCAGGATGTGGGTCAGTTCTCCCCCCTCTGAGTGCTGAGCCATCGGTGACACCCAGCTACCCCAGGGCTATCTGAAGGAATGCAGGAGTCAGCTGATCCCCTGGAACCTGGCCTGGGCATGGGCAAAGCCTCCTCCTCTTGGGGCCCAGCATCTCTCTGGCTGTAGCTTTCCATGCAGGACCTGCTCCTCCCACCTTGCTCTTTCTGTCTGACCAGTCAGGGCCTGGTGAAGCTGGCCACTCTGGAGCCATAGCGAAGCCCCTGCCTGTTGTGTTTAGTAGATCCTCTGATACTCCGTGACTTCAATTTCACAGACCTCTCAATGATCCTGACTTCCTGCTGTCTTATGTATAAAATGACTCAAATGAGGGACAGAAACCCAGACATACATGAACAACTGGAATACAGGAGAATTTGCAAATCTCAGAGTGTCAAGCCTGGGAGAGCCCTGAGGGTCATGAGGCCCACCTGCCTCTGTCAATGATGGAGAGCCCAAGGTCCAGAGAGGGCCCATGTCCTGTCACAGGTCACACAGCTCATAAAGGACTGAGCTGGGGTTCAAACCTGGGTTTCCTGACTCCCCAGCCAGTGCTCTCTGCCAATCTGGACAGTCAATGTGCTGGGGACCCCACAGGGAACCCCACTTTCATTTCCTGTCTTCATGTCTTGACCCGCACCCCCATATCAGATCAGGTAGAAAGTCACAGGGAGCAACTGACAGCGCGGGGATTGGTGAGGATCAGGATGGTCTCGAATTCCAAATGAGCTGATTATAAGAACTCGCTGACTGCCTCCTGCCCACACCTCTGTCCCTGTTTTTTCTGTAGTCTGGAGTGCTCTCCTCTCAACTCTGCTGGTCAAAATAGCCTTCTCACACCTCCCAGGTCCCACACTTCCCAGGTCCCACCCCTTCCGGGTCCCACCCCTCCTGAATCCCACATCCCCAGATCCCACCCCTGCCAGGTCCCATGCCTACCAGGTCCCACCCCTCCCAGGTCTTACCCCTCCCAGGTCCCATCCCTCCCAGGTCCCATCCCTCCCAGGTCTTACCCCTCCCAGGTCCCATCCCTCCCAGGTCCTATCCCTCCCAGGTCCCCTCCCTCCCACGTCCCACCCTTCCCGGATTTTACACCTCCCAAGAAGCTTTGGGTAGAAAAAGGACTGTGAACTGTTCCTTTGTGCCCCACATAGTGCTTTGTTTTTGCTGCTTTTGTCACATGGTTTCTTATGTTTTTATTGTTGGCTGAAGGAAATTACCCTTTCCTGCTTTCATTCTAAGATATTTGGGAGCCAAGTCAATTTCAGAGGCTACAGATAGGGAGCTAGGGCTCACCTGCAGCCCGACCAGAACGCTCAGGGATGTTGCTGCTAAGGCTTTGCTGGCCTGGCTTCCTCCCACCCGGCCAAACTCATCTTTCCTCAGTTTGTGGGAAATGAGTCTGTTCACCTCTGAAATACTCTTAACAGGCACTTTTAAACTAGACACCGTGTCCTTCTGTAAACCTGTTCCAGCACAGATGCTACAAACAAACACTCATCTCTCTGGGAGGGTCCTGAGGCCAGATGGCCTGGTGCCCATAATGCCAGCAAAAGGCTGGGGTTTGGTTGGTTTCTCCTGCCTACAAAATAAAGGAAAGGAAGATGTGGCAGTTGCCTAACCAGGCTTTTCTGCTGAGGGCTTCCAGCCTCAGAAATTTCACATTGTTATGAGCTATGATGTCTGAGCTGGGGCCTGCTATCACCTGCACCTCCCAGCAGTTCCTGCAGGAATCTGGACCTCAGGGCCAATCAAAGCCTCAGGATTCCAGGGATCTGCCTGTATCCTCTTCCTAGCATGGACCAGAGATCCTGGCAAAATCCTACACAGATTTTGTAGCTGACAATGCCTTCTTTCTGTATACCCAGCACTGTGACAAGAGCTTATATGTGATCACATTTAATCATCCCAATAACCTTATAGCACAGGTGGTATTGTCACCATTTCATAGATGCAGAAACTGAGGCCCTGGGATGTTGAGCCATGTGCCCAAGGTCACACACAGCTAACAGGCTACCAGCTGGGACTAGAATCCAGCTCTTGCTGACCAGAGAGCCTGTGCAAATGACCATTGCACCACCCTGCCATCAGATCACCTCTGCCCCCAACACCTGATCCCAGCCTTCTAGAATAAGGCAGGTGTACTCGTAGAGTCTCCAGGCTTGGCTTAACATGTGCTTAAATGCCATCCGGGTGGAACTCCACTGCTTCCATTGGGAAACTGTTGCCCAACCCCAGAGCTTTTGCTGAGAGAAAAAGATTCCTGCCACTAGGCCTAAAATTCCCATGGCTTCATCTCATTCCATTTTGCATAATTATACCCTCTCATGTCATCCCCAATACTTCCCTCCCTCAAAGGCTTTCACACCCCTTGGAGCCTTGCATGCAATGATCCTATTCTGCTTAACTCGGCAGAGCCCAGAGTGTGGTCTTTTCATCTGTTATAATTATTCCATTTCCCTTGTTCCTACATTGTTTCACGTATCTCATCTCTGAACATCCTCCAATTTTAGGGTACCCTGTGGAACAGTGGTTGCCAAGAACTCAGTGCTGCAATCAGGAAGATCTCATTAGGAGCAAGTGGAGGGAGGGGACATCCCCACTGGGCAGGGGTTGCCCAAGATGCCAATAGCATGCCATCTGGAGGGTCCTACCTCCTCCCTTCCTGGGCATCCAGGGCTGCCCAGACACCAGTCTGAAGGCAAAGGGGGCTTACCAACTGCTCTCCTGGGCACAGAGGGTGTAGACAGCGCTCTCTCTGAGCAGGGACATGGGTCTGAGTCTCTCTACATGTCTCTCATCTCAGCCTTCTTTCACTACTCTGCTTCAGCTTTTCACTTATTTTACAAACATTTGTCAAAACCTGCCATCTGCCAGACCTGGAGCCGGGCAGTGGGGATGCCATGGTAAGCAGAGGCATGCAGTCCCTGCCCTCAAGTGGTGTATGTTCCAGGGCATGGGAGAGACAGTGAGCAAGCAGAGCAGCTGATGCATACGGACAGTTGAGGCACGAGGAGATCAAGGGGCAGAGTCCAGGGAAGGAGAGTAACAAGGGGCCCCACTGAAGTGGGGTGGTCAAGAGGGGCCTTTGAGCAGGTGGCATTGAAGCTGAGACCTGAAGATAGGAAGGACCCTGCTAGGGAAAGATGTGGGAGGTCAGTTTCTGGAAGAGGTGACAGGATATGTAAAGCCCTGGGCAGGAAAGGCTTGGCTGAGTGGAAGGATGGATGGAAGGGCAATGTACATGAGCTGAGGCTGGAGGGCCAGCAGCCCAGACTGGGAGGTTACATATGATTGCAAGTGCCTGCCTCTTCCACTGACCTGCTGTGTGGCATGAGCAAGTAACTAACTTGGGTTTTCTCTTTGGTAAAACGGAGATGGAAGGTCAGGCATGGTGGCTCACGCCTATAATCTCAGCAATTTAGGAGGCTGGGACAGGAAGATCACTTGAGGCCAGGAGTTTAAGTCTGGCCTGAGCAACATAGTAAGAACCTGTCTCTATGGAAAATTAAAAAAAAGTGGTGCAGTGATGTGAGCCTGTAGTCCAAGCTACTCAGGAGGCTGAGGTGGGAGGAGCACTTGAGCCTGGGGGTTCCAGGGTGTATGAGCTAGGATGTGCACTCCAGCCTGGGTGACAGAGTGAGACCCTATCTCTTAAAAAGAAATGGAGATGGTCATTCCCTCTTCCTAAACATGTCAGGAGGCTTCAGTGGGAAGCCAGGCTGTTCCAGGCCCAGGTCAAGCCCTGCAAGCAGGGAGCAATTCTTTTCTTCTTTTCACCCCTAATTCCTTAAGGAAAAACATCCTAGTAATGTCTTGGCTTTCTCTCCACCCCACTCCTGTCTACCCTCTTTCCCCCTCCCAAATGTGAGGTTCTCCCCATTCTAAGTGACACCCAGACAGAACTGGCCAGACTTCCGCCATAACACATCCAGTTGTCTGAACTCCATGTATTCTGAGCTCTGCCAGTCCCAGATGGTGACGAGACGGGTGGGGCTTCCGTCCCACAGTGGACTTGCGCTGTGCGTTCATCCCACTTGCACTCTCTCTCCTTTTTAATCTTCAAGTTGTTTTAATTAGTTATTCAGTGGGCACAAAAGACTATTTCTGGCATCTGTGTAAAGTATAAAGAATGAGAACACAGTGAACACCTGTGTACCAACCGCTCAGTTTAAGGAGAGCGTTTCCTTCCCATTTGGAGTTCTGCGTCTGCGTCTCCCCAAGTTTGCCTAGAGCTAATCGCTTTCTTGATTTTTGTGTTTATCTCTTTATTTCTTTTCTTTATAGTTTTGCACTTATGTTTGTATACCCAAGTAACATATTGTTTTAGTTTCTGCATGCTTTGGAATTTTATGTAAATATAAACGCAACCACACTGTATGTATCTTTCTGTCATTTGCCTTTTTTGTTCAACCTGTTTTTTCTGAGATCCGTGTTGTGACTTTTTTTTTCTTTTTTTGAGAGAGAGTTCGATATTGTCCCCTAGGCTGGAGTGCAGTGGCACAATCTTGGCTTGCTTGAACTGGGACTTCAGGCTGGGATTACAGGCGACTGCCTCCTCACCTGGCTAATTTTTGTATTTTCAGTAGAGACAGGGTTTCACCATGTTGATCAGGCTTCTCTTGAACTCCTGACCTCAAGTGATCTGCTCACCTTGACCTCCCAAAGTGCTGGGATTTCAGGTGTGAGCCACTGCACCTGGCTGGCTATTGTTATATAGTATTCTATTATGGGAGTAGATCATGATTTAATTATTCATTCTCTGACCTAAGGATGTTTCCGGTTGTTTTCAGATGTTTTTCTTTCACAGTGCTGCTGAGAACAGTTTGGTTTGTTACTGGACCCACAGATGCAGTGGTGTCGATCTAGGAGTGGAATCGCTGGATTATGGAGTACGGCTAAATTGTTTTCAAAAGTGGCTATACCTGCTGATACTCCCGTCATCAGCACAGAAGTATTCCTGTTGTTCCGCAGCCTTCCCAGGGCATGCTTGGTGTCTTTCTAACTTTTGTTGATTTGGAGGGTGGCGTCTCATTGTAGGCCCCCTTGATGTTCTAGTGCATTCTTCAAAGCAGCCATTTTTTGGCTTTGTCAAGGTTAAGGTTACTCTCTCCTCTTCAGAATCTGTTTCCAGGCCTGCCCTCTACCTTTCTTGGCTATGGCAGAGAATGAAACAGCCTTCCTCCTCTCTCAATCCTGGGCTCTCTTCTCTCTCCTGTGGGAGCCTACTTCTCCCCTTCTTCCCCATCATCTCCAGTGTCCCCTTATTTATGGTTTCCAGATTTCGTAAATGAGTAGTGTGGTAGGTAGAGTTGATCACATACCCAATCTCTGGCTATTTTCAACCTCTTCTTTCTTGCCTTCCTCTTCCCATAGAGTCTGAAAATGCTGGATAGCTTCCTGGCTGCCCTTGCAACTGGACGTGGCCATGGATCCAGTTCTGCCAATGAGATACAGGGGCAGGTTTACTGGGAGGCTTCTGAGAAAGATTTATCTCCCTGAAAAAAGGAAGTAAGTTCTCCCTCCTCCTGCCTGCCATGGAAGTTTATCTATGAGAACATGATGCTTACAGCGGCAGCAGCCACCTTGCAACTATGAGGACGAGAAGCCGATTTGCTCAGGATGTAGAGAAAGGCTGAAAAAGGCCAGATTCTTAAGGACACTGGGGGGCCAGTGAGCGAATTCTGAAGCCGCCACTCTACACACTGCTTGTTAGGTTAATCAGATGCCTTTATTGCTCAAATAACATTCATAGAATAATCTATTTGCAGCCCAAATATCCTGCCTTTGGCCTTTGTAGTGATTTCTCTGTCTTGCTTTCTCTGTCACTCTGTTTGCTGACTCCTTTTGTACTCCAAATTGCACTCTCTAAAGACTCAGTAATGTAATTCCTGCCAATCCAGCTCCTCCTGAACCTTCTATAATACCTGACACTGTTCATCCGCCTTCTGGAGGGCTTTTCCCTCCTGGGCTTCTGTGATGCTCCGGGGTCCAGGGTCTCCAGCTACCATTGTCCTTTTCTCCTTACACTGACTCCTTCTGCCCATGAACTACTTTTGCTGAACACCTGCTACAGACCAGGAGCTGAACATGGTTCTTTCTAGAGGTTATTTTACTCCCTACAAAACTCCTGTGACATAGGCATTGTAGTTTCCACTTCACAGATATAGAGCCTCAGCTCAGAGATGGTAATTAACTCATCCACAGTGATGGAGTTAGTAAGTGACACAGCTGGGATTTAAACTGAGGTATCTTTAACTTCAATTACACCATCTTGCCCAAGGCTAGACAGCCAGTCTCTTTCTCATAGTTCTTTTTAAACTTCTCCTGGGGTCAAATGACACATTCTTATTGTATTAGGCCATTCTTGCATTGCTATAATAAAATACCCCAGACGTGGCCTGGCATAGTGGCTTGTGCCTGTAATCTCAGTACTTTGGGAGGCTGTGGAGGGCAGATTGCCTGATTCCAAGAGTTTGAGACCAGCCTGGGCAACATGGTGAAACCCCGTCTCTATAAAGAATACAAAAATTGGGTGGGCGTGGTGGCGTGTGCCTGTGGTCCCAGCTGTTCAGGAGACTGAGGTGGGAGGATCATTTGACCCTGGGAGGTCGAGGCTGCAATGAGGCGTGATAGCACCACTGCACTCTAGCCTGGGTGACAGAGTGAGACCTTGTCTTAAAAAAATACCTGAGACTGGATCGTTTAGAGGTTTAATTGGCTTACAGTTCTTTAGGCTTCACAGGAAGTGTGGTGCTGGCATCTGCTCAGCTTCTGGTGAAGCCTCAGGGAGCTTTCAATCATGGTGGAAGGCAAAGGGGAAACAGGAAGGTCACATGGGTGCCACACACTTTTAGACCGACAGACCTTGTGAGAACTCACTCCCTATTGTGAGGACAGCACCAAGAGGATGGTGTTAAACCATTCACGGAAATCCACTGCCATGGTCCAGGCACCTCGCACCAGGGACAAGCATACAAATGTCATCATTCATTGCATCAATTACAGAGAGGCCTCCCAAGTTTTTCCCACAGTCTTACACTATGCCCTCAGTCCTGAAAAACCACGAATGCTTCTCCTATCCCCTTACATCTGCCACATATAATTCTCACCTAGTCTGCCTTTGTGGTTTCTGACTGCAGCATCTTCCAACCATGGAGATGGATGGGTCATCCTGCATTCTTTTGTCCACCCCTCCCTTCTCCATCTCATATACTCAGTCAGAAGCAGGAGCCCTGGGTGATCCCATTGAAAGTATTTCTTGCATCTGTCCCTTTGCCCTCACTCCTAGGCAATGCCCCATGCCCCACCATCTGGTCCTTCCCCTTCTCATCCACCCCTGAGACTGCTTCCAGATGGATGGTTCCAATACATTGCCTTCCTGATGCCCCCACATGTTCCCATTGTCTGTGTGGCCCAGTCCTGGCTTTCATGGCCCTTCATGATCTGGCCCCTGCCTTGGTTCTTGACAGAGTAGTTCAAATCCACCAGCGGGGCTGCTCTTTCGAGACATAAGTTCCCCTTTCTTAACTTCCAACTGCCCACTCCCCCTCACCCCTCCTCCCAATCTGGCATCTTCTTCCCCTAAGCATAAAACACCTCACCTCTAATCTTTTGGGTGAGGGGAAGACTTCTGTTACTAGACTGCCGGGATTTCTCCTGCCTCAGCTTTCCTATGATTCTTGCTGTTTCTACAGGTCCCTAGGACACCTGTCAGATGCTCACTGTGTCATGCTGTCTAAGCCAGTTTCCCAGACAAGAGTGTAAAGTTTTTTATGATTGGAACCATACCTCTCCCTGTCTGAGGCTCAATCTTGGGGAACTGAATAGAGATATTCCCTTTCCTGTAAGTCAACTCACCCTTTCCTGTAAGTCAATATATAAATATTAACTGAGCATCTACTATGTTCCAGGTACTATTCTAGGCAATGGGAATGCAGTCGAAGTGACAAAGTTCCTGCCTTCAGGGGTTTATGGTGTAATAGGGAAGATGAATAAATCAATTTTAGCAAGTATGACTGTTATTATGGGGAAAGTATAGAGTGCTAACAAGAGGGGCACATATAACCAAGGCCAAAGTGACAGGAAAGCCTCTTTCCCAAG
Organism: Cebus imitator; assembly: GCF_001604975.1. Classification (NCBI taxonomy): domain Eukaryota; kingdom Metazoa; phylum Chordata; class Mammalia; order Primates; family Cebidae; genus Cebus; species Cebus imitator. Next base: position 953,552 of record NW_016107614.1, on the reverse strand, counting down.
GAAGGAAATTATAAATCAAGACTAGAAGAAGTTTAGCCAGGTGAAGAGCCAGGTGAAGAGCAGGGAATGTTCCAGGCAGAGCACATGTGAAAGCTCAGAAGTGAGAGAGAGCACAGAACATTTGAGAGAGTGGAGAATGAAAGTCCATTCTGGCTGTGGCTGGCATGGAGTGTGTGTGGGAGAGAAGGGGTGAGAAGGGCTAGGAGGGGTGGAGGGTGGAGGCCAGATGGGCTGGACCCAGGAGAGAGGGGAGTCCTGGTTGTTGTGGCCTTGGTGAGGAGGGATAGCACCTTTTTTTTTTTTTTTTTTTT